>NC_133494.1:13508753-13509698 GCF_025370935.1 Choristoneura fumiferana
TTATTATGAATAGTCCAATTAGTTTTAAATTTTGAAACTGTTGGCTAAATACGCAAGCATTTAAGCGTCACTTCATAAAACGATAAAGAAAAACAGGCCAAGAGCGTGTCGGACACGCCCAAAATAGGATTCCGTAGCCATTACGAAACAAATAAGTAATATTTTTCTAAGGATTTCGTATTTTATTCGGAATCTTCCAAGTTCAGGTATTAAAAAATACCTTAGGCTGCTATTTACTCATAAACTACTAATAATTCTCAAGCAAACTTATCCGCTATAGTTTTCCTTGAAAGGTTGATATACTTATTACCATCCTGAATATTTTCAAATTTTTCCACCCACCGGTTTAGATTTTAGGGGAGAGGAGGATACGCTCGATTTTATAAAAATTTGCACTTTCAAGTTGAATATTTCGCAAACAAATCACTGAATCGAAAAATCGCCTTAGCAAACCCCCAATGGTTTTAAATACCAATTCAACGATACCCCACACTATAGGGTTGGAAAAAAAAACACCCCCACTTAACGTCTATGAGAGGTACCCTAAAAATTTTTTTTGATTTTTTTATTGTACCATTTTGTCGCAGAGTTTACTTATATATCCGTACAAAATAACAGTTTTCTAGCATTGATAGTCCCTGAGCAAAGCCGCGGACGGACAGACAGACAGACAGACAGACATGGTGAAACTATAAGGATTCCGTGTTTGCCATTTTGGCTGCGGAACCCTAAAAACCGCGCAGCAAAAATTTTTTTGCTATTTCGAATTTTGGTTGGCAACGTATCTGCAATACCCTGGTGTTGCAGTTGTCTATGGGCGGTGGTGATCTCTTACCATCAGGAGACCCACTTGCTCATTTGCCATCCAGTCGATAAAAAAAAAAAAAAAAAAGATATCCTGTACAGCGCACGTTTTAAAAAGTAATTTTGAACAGAAAGTTGTTT
>NC_133494.1:13509798-13536580 GCF_025370935.1 Choristoneura fumiferana
AAGTCTTTTTCGTTCGCTCTTCGCCATGTTGTTCATTGTTCGTCTAACTAAGACAATAGTATGTTTTCAGTAAATTTATATTATTCGTGTGGTTTAGTGTGTACAATAATGTCCGATTACTGAATTAAAGGAGAGCATTGCGGCCACAGGGGCCGTGCAAAGGCTTCCATAACGCGCTCAAAAATTCATTCAATAAAGAGGCCTCCTTAATCGGAATTGGAATTACTGTTGGTAAAAAGGAAAGATTAATTACCGCCTTTAACGAGTATGACCGATTGTCGGCGCGCATAACCGCGCTTAACTTAGAGCCTGACAAGTCCGACAATTTGGACGAGGATGATGTCGAAGACACCTACTTACATTACTCTCGCAACTCGATGCGATCGCCACACCTTGCGATCAAATAAAGGTAACCCGCCGCCCGATACAAAACCAGCGACGGGTCCCGGCAAATTAAATTACCAGCGTGGTCATACCAACTTTCACTGGTAAGTACAGAATACTACGAGTTTATGAGCATGTTACAGCAATGAATACATACAGAAACCACATTTTCTTGTGTACAAAAGTTTATTACCTGAAGGGTTTTTGAGTGGTGAGCCTCTAGCATTAATAAACAATCTCCCACTCCAAGATGATAGCTACACTGAAGCGTTGAGACTCCTAAAAGAACGATACGACAATAAGGTTCGAATTACGCGAAACACATTGGCGTACTACTCGACATGCCAGCAATAAATAGGTCAATGTCACTAACTTGCGTGCATTTCTTTCAGTTGTCAAGCAGAACCTAGCTGCTTTAAAAACCTAGGCGAGATGATCGACACCTGGGACTCCATCATCATATGTATCCTGTCAAGGAAGCTTGACACAATGACATATCGAGCATTTCAGATGGAGCGAGACAATAAATTCCCACGGTAAAAGAGTTCATTGACTTCATTGAGAAGCGTGCATTGGCTATCGAGAACACTGACTGCAATGTCCAAAAGGTGCAATCGCAACGTCTAGCCAGCTATCCTGTAGCTACGCAGAGCCATCAGATCGCCGCCTGCATTTACTGTAAGTCAACTGAACACAAATTATTTAAGTGCCAGAGTTTTAAAATGGCTGCAATTAACAAACGCTTAGAGTTTGCATCAACTAACAACTTGTGCAATATTTGTCTGTCCAACACAAGCGCAAATGTAAATTTCACTTTCGCTGTTCCTTGTGCAAGCAACAGCACAACACATTATTGCACAGTGATGAGCCTCACATCACGCAAGCCCTTCTGTCACCTTGTCTGCTACTTCACACCAGGGTCAGGTCTTATTACCTACTGCACGCATAAAGCTGATAGCTAAATCAGGGACGTAATATATGCCAGAGCTCTCCTTGATAGTGGTTCACAAGCATCATTTATAACACAGAAGGCCGTGGATGCATTAGGAAAATCATCACAGAAAACTAACACTACTATCATGGGAATTACAAATGCTGAGCAATCCATTGACAAATGTATAAACCTTGATGTGCATTCTGCAGTTTATCCATTCAAAATAAATGTCAATTGCCATATTGTAAAAAAATAACAACCAAATTGCCACAAAACTCAGTTTGATATGTCACGCATGGTGTTTCCCCAAACTACAAGCTAGCGGATGAAAGCTTTAATAAGCCGGGTGATGTGCATTTGTTGCTTGGAGCTGACGTGTTCTTCAGGTCCTGCTACCGCAGCCGCAGTTTGATCGTGGCGGCGCACCCTGCAGCCAGAGCCTCGCAGCTACCAACCAGAGCTCTCCAGCATCAGGCACCACAAACCTGGAAGTCCCGCTAGTACACACATCATTCGGCCTGGTCGTCGCCGGCCGCACGCAGCTGCCTGCAGGAAACTTTGATCAGGTTGTGTCTTTATTTTGTAGAGAATGTGACAACACTATTTCTAATCAAATGAGTGCATTTTGGGAAGCTGAAAAAGTGCCTGAAATCTTCCCAGAGAAACTACCAGAGCATGAGTATTGCGAAAAATTGTTTAAGGAAACTACTAAGCTTGAGAACAATAAATACCAAGTTTCAATGCCTATAAAGTTCCTTTAGAGCAAATGAACTCTGAGTTAGGGGTTTCTTTCAATTTAGCACTAAATAGATTTCTAAACCTAGAAAAAAGATTGCACAAAAATGTGAATCTTTTCAACGAATACAAAAAATTCATAGATCAGTACCTTGAATTAAAACATGGTGAGTACCGCGAAATTGATCAGCTTGATTTAAATAAAGATCCTGTGTACTTTTTACCTCACCATGCAGTAATAAAAGAAGATAGCCGCACAACAAAACTGCGGGCTGTCTTTGATGGGTCTATGCGTACAAATAAAAAGGTATCATTGAATGACATGTTGCTTAACGGTCCAGTGGTACAAAGAGACCTGTTCGATATTCTCCTTCTATTCAGAATAGACAAGTTATTTTTTATTTGTGATATCAAAATGATGTTCCGCTGTATAAATTTAGACCCAGCTCAGAGATCATTGCAAAACATTCTCTGGAGAGAATCTCCAGAGCAAGACATAAAATGCATAGAGCTAAAAACAGTTACCTATGGCCTCAAGCCATCATCTTATTTGGCTACTCGCTGTCTCAGTGATCTTGCTGAAAGGCACAAAAGTTCAATGCCACAAGCATCATCAGCTATAAAAACAATACTTATGTTGATGATATTTTGGTCTCTTGCAACACCGAACAAGAGTTAACTCAAACACAGTCACAGTTAATTCAGTTACTCAATATGGGAAGTTTTCAGTTGCACAAATGGGCTTCAATTCCAAAACTATTTTAGAGAATGTACCTAAAGATAGTCACCACATAGGAGAAGTTGAGCTCCAAAAAGACAACGCGCTTGTGAAGACATTAGGGATACACTTTGATGTGAAATCTGATGTCTTCAAGGGCACGTGTCCCGAGCCTTATATCAGCCGAAATGATTCAAAACGCGACATCCTAAGTTACATTAGCAAATTTTACGACCCCCTGGGTTTAATTGGTCCAGTTTTTGTTCGCGCGAAGTTATTATGCAAAAGCTATGGTCAGCTGATGTGGGCTGGGACTCAACTCCCCCAGATGACATTCGCAGTATGTGGACTGACTTTGCAAAAGATCTTTCCAAAATGCAACCAATAGTTGTACCGCGCTGCGTCAAGCCGCAGCAAACTGTAGTCAATCAGTTAGTTGGATTTGCTGATGCGTCATCAGTGGCTTATGGCTGCTGTCTGTACTTACGCACAATCGATAAGCATGGCAATGTGCGCACTGAATTGCTATGTTCGAAGTCTCGCATCAATCCCTGTAAGAAAAAACTTACCACTCCGAGACTTGAGTTGAACGCAGCACTATTATTGTCAAGTTTGGCAAAGCGAGTACACGATACACTTACAATAAAATTAAAAATTGATGCAACTCACCTTTTTTCTGACTCACAGATAGTACTGGCATGGCTAAAGACTAACGTCACAAAACTACATGTCTATGTCGCAAATAGAGTCCGATCGGTAAATGAATTGACTAAAAATCATAATTGGCATTATGTCAATACCGACCATAATCCCTCAGATTGCCTTAGCAGAGGTCTTCAGCCTCAAGAAATCAATAGCCACGCCCTCTGGTGGCACGGTCCATCTTTCTTGCACAATATAGAGTATAATTTTCCAGACGGTACAATAGCACCATTAGAACTGCCTGAATCTAAGCCCGAGCAATCTAGTGCACTCTGTCTGACAACCACAGTCAATAATAATAATATACTTGACACCTTGAAACGAATCTCTACTATAGGAAAAATGACTCGCGTACTTGCATACATTCTCAGATTTTGCAACAATGCAAAATCAGCTTCTCAAAAAGTCAAAGGCTTTCTCACTACATTAGAGCTAAATAAAGCCTCATGCTACTAGTGAAGCAAGAACAAGCTATTTTCTACCTAGAAGACATAAAGTTGCTACAATCTCACAAACAAGTCAAAGGTGAATTAAAATCGCTGGCTCCCTTCCTCGATAGTGAAGGCATTATGAGAGTTGGTGGTCGCCTGCAAAATGCGCCGCTTCCATATGCTGCACAGCATCCGGCCATATTGCCGAGAAAATCAATAATTACTGACTTGATTGTGAGAAACGAGCATATAGGTCTACTACATGCAGGGCAAAGGCTAGTTTTGAGTTCCTTAAGGCAACGATTCTGGATAACTGACGGTTTGCGTACTGTAAAAAAGGTAATACATAAGTGTGTAATATGTTTCAGACTGAAGGCTGCTGCGACAACTCAGCTGATGGGCTCTTTGCCTACAGCACGAGTTACGGCATGCCGCCCGTTCGAGAGGGTCGGAGTGGACTTCGCCGGGCCGATATCAGTCAAGAACAGTCGCATAAGAAAACCAGTAATCGGTAAAGGATACATAGCCCTATTTGTATGTTTTGCCACAAAGGCGATACATCTTGAGCTCTGCAGCGATTTGACCACCGAATGCTTTCTCGCCTCCTTTAAACGCTTCATAGCGCGACGTAACAGGCCCAGCGACGTCTACTCTGATAACGGGTCTACTTTTAAGGAGCAAATAATAAATTAGAAGAGTTCTATCGCTTGCACGCCTCTCAAACCCACCAGCACGATGTGCAGTCTTACGCGTCCCAAAAAGCATCAATTTCCACTTTATACCTAGCTATAGCCCTATATTTGGCTCCTTATGGGAAAGTGCAGTCAAAAATACAAAGCATCATTTAAAGCGCACCGTTGGGAAGGCGCTACTGACGTACGAACAGCTAAACACCGTGCTGGTGGAAATAGAAGGCATTCTAAATTCGCGACCGCTCACAGCAGTCACAACTGATCCAAATGATCTCTCATACCTGTCTCCAGGTCATTTCCTCACTGGTGCCCCTCTCAATACCTACCCAGAACAAGATGTAAGCAATAAATCTATAAACTTACTCAAATTTTGGTCCATCATAAGTAACATGAAACAGGTGTTCTGGAAGTATTGGAGCAGGCATTACTTGAATCAATTGCAAAATCGACCAAAATGGCAATCGACTAGGCCTAATGTGTGTATAGGCAGTTTAGTTATATTAGTTAATGACAATTCCCTCCTCTCGAGTGGCCGATGGCCAGAATCACTAACCTGTTCCCTGGGAGAGATGGTTTGGTGCGCGCAGTTGAAGTGCGAACGGCAAACGGTCATACTCACAAAAGGTCTATCCATAAGATATGTGTACTACCGGTAGAGGTATAATTTTTTCTGTTTAAAAGAATTATTTTTTTTGTTAGAGGTTATAGTCTCTTTTTTATTTCACATTGAAGCATCAAATAAATTAATGTTTCTTTAATCTAATATTTTATGTGCATGATAATAACAATGATATATTGTCGATGTAAATTTAGCTTATAAATAACCAAAGCCACCATTCTTGTAATAATTCATTTATAAGCTCTGCTCTAAAGTACTAAAAAATATTCCAAAAATTTATCTATGTAAAACTTGTTATTACACAAATACACAATAGATGTTCCATAATGGCATAATTTGGTATACATTGTAAAAACAATACTAAACAGCACTCTTTTATTGGTAAAAATTTGTTTCTTTTTTTTGGTTCTGCAACCACAAAGCACAAAAATTGTGATTTGTAATTTTTAACTAAGTATATGTTTAGTTTGCTCTTAGTATACTCACGAGTAAATAAATTAACCTTCATTTTCATTCACTATATATTATGTATGTGAACATGTTCTTATAAAATTTCTGTGCAGGTTTCCTCACGGTGCAAGTAGGTATGTGAAAGGCATCCTTAATAATAATGTCTTTATTTCCGATACGCATTATGATTAATGTTTTGTTTGTATAACTTCATGCTAAGTGTCAAAATCTAAGTATATCTTTAATACTAAGCTAGTCTCTAAATAATTTTTATAGCTAGTTCTTATTATGCTAATTAGTTATGCTATGTTGTGGACTTTGTTTATACTGTTCTATTTGAAGAAAAATTGTATCAGTTTCTTGTAGAGGCCGCAGCATGTTGCGTACTAAATCGATTCTATCGATATAACTATAGCTAGCAACACAAGCTAAAAATTGTTAATTTTTAATACTTTTTTATTGTTGGCAATATCGCCCCTTCTTCCGTGCGTGCTATGGAGAAATACACGGCTGCAATCAATCTCTGCCTTTTTAATTAATTTAAACTGCTTCACCGACTCCAGTGCCTCAAAATCCACATAAAACAGTCCACCGTTCAAAGACACCAATTGACATTGTTTTGTTTACATTTAGTTAAAGATTTATTCAAATTCATTTCGGTACAAAATAACAAAATACAATATTTAACTTAAATTTCTCCTCTTACATAACATAACTAACAAACTTACCTACATAAAATAAAATAAAGAAATTTCAAAAAGATTAGTAGACGTCACAGGTGACCGAAGAGCTGGCAGTTTCCTCGGACAAAGAATTAGCCTAGCTGTTCAGAGAGGAAACGCTGCCAGCATCTTCGGGACCTTGCCTAAGGGGTGCTCTTTATGTAATTTGTTTTAGTTTTAGGTTCTATTTTTATTTTGTGTAAGTTTTTTTTATTTTATGTAGGTAAGTTTTTTAGTTAAATACCTATCCAAATCAAGTATAATCCAGATCAAGATCTCTGGACGCCAGCGGATAACGTAGCGTGGCGGGCAGTGTACTGTGCATTGCGCGGTCGGCGTTCTCGCTGCAAGTGGTTATCCGGCAGCACAGCACACGCAATGAACACAGAAATCGCACGCCCGCCCATTGTCCGCTGGCATGCAGGTGCTCTCGGTTAGATCGCATTCACCATTTCTAATTTTTATTATTATTCCCTCAATGGCGGCATTAAGGCTTGGGCCAATGTCAGTTGCGATGCTTTCTACCGTCATCGACTTATACAGTTTGACAGCAAGATAAGGTGAAAGCGATTGTGATACGAAATACGTTAGACCAGCGGTTCTTAACCTTTTTGGCTGGCGACCCAAAGTATAAATATAGTTGTAGCCCGCGACCTAAAATACCGCTAAAATGTATGTAAAATTAACGCTGCGTTAGGCAATATGGGGTGAATATTCAGCTTTTTTTTCGTCGATATAGTGTTTTGGAAGGTGTTAATAAGAGGTGATGCTCCCATCAATTGTAGGTATTTCATTCAGCCGCTAATAAGAAAACGGTCGCTCAAATAATCATAAGTGCTATCATATTGTCATCTTAGCACTGACTGGCGTCAGACTTGTTAAGCCTCTCGAGATAAGATAAAATATTAAATTAAGATCACTTACCGTTGTTTTGATACTTCTGTACCTTATTGCATGCTATAGCCTTGGAACTGCTGCACGAGAAAACTAAATCGATGGAGGAAAATAACGGATCACAACAGAGCTCTATTATGTCGCCGCAACAGAGTAAGTCTTTATCCACTTATTATTATTAGAATGGCAAGTTATTTTTTTCTGAAAAGGTTTACAAGGTTTAAATTTTATCACAAATTTTAAGCTGAGTTTAAACTTGCAAGAAAAATCGTGCAAGTTGCATTACATTGCGAGGCCGTAGAGCCAGTTTGTAGTGGTCAATCGAGCGTCGCAATCGCAATACATAATAAATAAATAAATAAATATCACGGGACAATTCACACCAATTGACCTAGTCCCAAAGTAAGCTTAGCAAAGCTTGTGGTATGGGTAAGCAACGGATAAATATAATTATATAGATAGGTACATACTTAAATACATATTAAACAACCCGAGAACAAACATTCGTATTTTTCATACAAATATCTGCCCCCACACGGGAATCAAACCCGGGACCTCAAGCTTAGTAGTCAGGTTCTCTAACTAGGCCATCTGGTCGTCATGTCAGTGTAAGTAATGCAACTTGCACGATTTTTCTTGCAAGTCTATAATAGGCCCTGACATCTTTTGCAGATAATCTAAGTAGCATCGCGACAACACTTGCGCTCGTGACTAAATAGGCCGATTCGGGACAGGAAGTCTAAACTAAGTCTAAACTGCTGCTGCAGAGCCCGTGTTGTCTAAAGCCGAGTTTAGACTTGCAAGAAAAATCGTGCAAGTTGCATTACATTGCGAGGCCGTAAAGCCAACGAGTTTCTAGTGGTCAATCGAGCGCCGCAATGTAATGCAACTTGCACGATTTTTCTTTCAAGTCTAAACTCTGTTTAACGCGCTTACATCTGCGATCGCATTCGCCATCTCTTTCTACCCTCGTCTTATGCCGTGTGACAGAAAGAAGAGTAGCTTTAGACAATACTGGCTCTGCTCTATAAAGCAGAGTTTAGACTTGCAAGAAAAATCATGCAAGTTGCATTACATTGCGAGGCTGTAAAGCCAACGATTTTGTAACCTCAATCGAGGGTCGCAATGTAATGCAACTTGCAAGATTTTTCTTGCAAGTCTAAACTCTGCTTTATAGAGCAGAGGCTGTGTTATCTAAAGCCGAGTTTAGACTAGCAAGAAAATCGTGCAAGTTGCATTACTTTGCGAGGCCGTAAAGCCAGCGAGTTTCCAGTGGTCAATCGATCGCCGCAATGTAATGCAACTTGCACGATTTTTCTTGCAAGTCTAAACTCTGTTTAACGCGCTAACATTTGCGATCGCATTCGCCATCTCTTTCTACCCTCGTCTTATGCATGCCGTGTGACCGAAAGAAAAGGTGAAAACGATTGTGTTCCAAGTGTGTTAGACAGTAAGGTCTCAGGTTACGTTCAGTCGTTCACGTTTGATATTTATGTTTCGATATTTATTTGCTCATATTCATTGTTTGCGTGTCATGATTTTGTGTAAGAACTAGCTGTTGCCCGCGACACCGTCCGCGTAGAAGAATGTATACTAATGCCGCACGTAGCCCCAAGTTTTACCTTGTTTTTTCTTTACACAGGCTCTCTGGAAGCGCCTTTTCAAGAAACTGGCCAGAAACCGGAGCCACAAGTTTCCGGGATGAGTTTCGTGAAATTCGCAACCAAAGTGAGCCACCTCTCCAAGTTGGGACCTAAGTCACCGACGGAGCCGTCACCCACGCCTTCTAATAACAAAATGGATTTCTAAAACCTGTATTGAAAACTGTGGTTAGCGAGCAAGCAGTATTTCGCATAATGACCTGCCACTAAAGTCGAATTCTCAGCCCACTACACTGACACTGTCTATGTCTTCACTATACTGTCGACACGCTTGCAAATCGTGTGTATCAGCGTATGAACACTTGAACGAGCAATAAGGATTAGTAATGGCGGGTCATTTTCCGAAATTCTTCTAGCATGATGATGCCCGAATTTTAAGACATTGTAAAATACTTTTAAGCAAGTTATGATCAAGCAAGCAAGTTTAGGGGCAAATAGTATGTCTTATACAGCGATGCTTTATAAAAGAGGCAAGATATTACTATCAGATGCGCATGTGAGCTGGACCTTGAGTATTGGGCTGTAGGCAGTCTATAAGTCTGTCTCAGGTCAGGTCAGTCAGTCAGTCTCAGGCTAGAACTACAAGTCAAGCTCGCACATCGTGTTTTAAGAGTGAAAAGCTAGGCAAGTATGCCACTGATTTAAATGTAGCATAATATTCTACTAAACTAAAATAAAAACATTTATTATTATCTGGTTTATTTAGTGTATAGATATTAGAGCCCATGCATTAGAAATATAGAGCCTAGTATGTTGATTATGATAATTAAAATATAGATGATTGATGCCATATTTTTAGCGACTTGGCGTTCATTGTCGCATTTTTAATGCAAGGTTTTTTGTAAGTCAAAAGACTTTACGACTAAAAACTAATAAAAATAAGCTACTAAAAATTAGCTTCACCTCGTATATTTGTTTGTTTCAAATCTTTAATCTTGCATGTTAATTATGATCCACTTCCAGTGGCAAAAAGTAGAAGAAGTTATTTCATTTGGTAGTAAGCATTGCAATGTCATAGACCACTTGATGAAAAAAACAATTTCTATAAAGCGTTACGGTCAGTTTATAGTATGAAAATGTATATCAAACTGTGAAGCATGAACTAGGTTTAACTATCAAATCTATTTTATTGTTTTTTACCAGCAAGTGGCCGTTAGAGTGTTTTCATATTATCCCATTCAATATTGGAGCAAGTCAATAGTGAATCACGAGTATGCTGAAACGTTTCACATTGTCCGTTCTGGTCCATTGACTCGATTATGTCTGTGATTATGTGAAAGAAAATGATCTTTCTTAGTCTGCCCGTAAAAATAAAAATGAGATCTGAAAAGGCCTAAAGACGATTGAATTTAAGATTCGTCATGGGCGCTGTACAAACCATTTATTTGTTTTGTGACCATTGTGATTGACTCATACTTAACACGTTGAATGCTATGAGCATCATCCAAGGGGCCCAGCATTATCATTCACGATATTTTAACTTGGTTGCCGATAGAAGGCTCCTAGCCCAATTAATTATATTAATTTTGTAGGGTGGCAATGGAAGAATAGTGAGGCAATGTGAAGTAGCTGTCAACGTATTAAATGAAATATGTAGGAGTAAAGATTAACGCATGCTTTTTAGTGACATCATGATTTATTCCCTAGTTACATGAGGGCAGGATAAAAGTATGAACATTACCGTCTGATAATTATTTATTAGATCTTAAGTAAAATGAAAAAGGTAAATAATTGCAGTAAGATGTTTTCTTTAATCTAGAAAATAAAAAATACAGTATAAACGGATTTTAAATCACAAGAATAATTACATATTCACAAATATCTTCCATAGTCTGCAGTTTACATAATCTGGCGTTAAGACTGACAGAAAAAGAAACAATGATCAAATTGTAAGCTATAACTTTAAAGCAACATATTTAACTTACACTTTATAATACATAAATAATACATCTTGCAAAGAAAATTACATATAATTCAAGTTAGCTACAATTTTTTTTATTTAAATTGTGTCTACACGCTTTAATGTATTACATTCCATTCATACTCGACTACTTGCCGCATTATCTATAGAATCTGTCAATTGTTAATATTTCATGTCACGTTATGATATCAACCCATGCAATTTAATTATGACTTAGTGTTTTACATTATTTTAAACCCCATCGACTTTCAAACCAACCATTTATGATACTCGTAGCCTAAATAACTCTCAGTCCATGACTCGATACTTTGCCACAATCTCTTCTTATATTACGTACTTCATTCCGCCTACATACTGCACTTATTGCAAACTAAGATGCTATTGTAAATCTGAATATCTACGCCACCGAATAATATTATTATTGCGTTGTATTAGGTGGCTCTTTAAGTGCGCGTAACTTGAAAGTTCAGATTCACAATATGACAGAGTAAACAGCGCGACGTAACTTAATTACCGAATGGTGACTTTTTAAAATGCATTATGTTCATAAATAATGGCTAAATGTTTAATCTGAAATCTTCACTAATGCTATGGCTCCTTGGTGTTCATTTTGAGCAATTTACTTGGTGCAAAAGTGGTCTAACACAATAACTGTGCCATTTTTCTATTTCTCATGAACTATAATAAAAGTCGAAGAATACTTATTATTTTAATCATAACTTTTAGAAAATAATTTTTGATAAGAATTGTTACCAGTTTAATAAATGCAAAATTGGGATAGGAGTTTGAATTGCATTTAAAATGTTGGATACAGTGTACCGCGATCTAACCTAGCGACTCTACTGAACCGAAACCAAAGCTCCCGTGCAAAACGTACGCGGGCGCCTGCCGCAGAGTCCGCGGCTGTGGTACGATCTATTGGCAAATACTATACACTTTCACTTAGATTATAATTGAATCGGGCCTACCTAACAACGTAAGAGAGTAACTTTATTTAAATAATTATTGTTCGTATATTGCGAAGACAGCATTATCAAACTAGACAAGAGGGTATCGTTATAAAGTTAATAGTGAGTAATTCGTACGAGTTTGTGCATGTTACCTGTCTCGATAATCCGGAGATATACATTTTTACATCTTTGTTAACCGAAACAATAATAGGCTAAGTTTATATTACATTATACCCTACATGAGGATTGGTAATCGGATTACTTATATCAACAAAATTACGTAAGCTACGAGAAGGGCCGCAGGGCCGTCGCCGTAAATAGAACTCTCATATAATAAAGCATAATTTTGTAATCAACAAGTACTACAGCAACATTATTTATTGACTTTACGCTAGGCATGAAGAGTTGACAATAAATATTTATAAAAACAATGTGCACATTTCATCATCGCTTGTAAACATCGTCGACAGTCGGTACAATATTGAGCATTTTTTGTAAATATTTGGCATTCTGTTTGTTTATTTAAACATTATGAATTCGTAAGCAAATTTGTGACCGAGTGGCACTCGACTAAGATAAACAGATACCAAAGAATATGTGAAGTTTGTTATGGCATAGATATTAAACTTAAGAAATACGCACATTGTCGGAGTCCCTTCGTCATGGTTCCGCGTCCGCTGCTCCGCTGGGTAGGTGTCCGCCGGTGTGGGTAATAAATAAGGCTAACGGGCGGCGCGGCGGCGGCACCTACGATCCGCCAGACCGCAACACTCAATCTCGCCTTATGAATGTTCTTCCCTGAAATAATATAAGCACTATTTGTACAATTTATAAGAAGCGCGCGTGGACTGCTTCCACGCTACGATGCGCAAGCGAGCGGCCTCGATGGCGCGCAGAGCGCGGGACAGCGGCAACCGGCTGCTGGCGGTGGTGGCCGAGCGGCTTGACGGCCCTTTCATGAGGCACTGGCATTCGTTGCACGCTCCTGTGCCTCCTTTTATACGTGACATGTGAATTTGACATTATTATTATTATTATTTTTAATTAAGTTAAGTTAACATAGAACGCTACTAACATTAGTCAATAAGTGATTATGTATTACTAACAAAATGGATTGAAAAGTCTGAATAAATATGATTATTATTATTATTATTATTATTTATAAGAGTATCTATGAATATTGGATTGGCACAAGCAATGATCGAATTCATAATCACAGATCCTTTTGAATCTCCCAATTTTTGCTGCTTTTGGACTGGCGCAGTCAGTAGGATGTCGTAACCTTGAAGTGTTCTTCAATTTTTTTTGCGCGCACTCCAACTGACCTATCTTGAGGCGCCGTGCTTCACCCCTATGCTTCTTCTGCCCCCTTCCCCCATCCACACTGATTAACGTAAAATACTCGATAGCCATTAGAAGCCATTTATATAACACGTGACACCAATTTTACAGGACAGGAAAACACCCGTATACGCGTGTTTTCTTGACTTGTCCAAGGCTTTTGATTTGGTGTCATATAGTAAGTTATGGCAAAAACTGTACGAGGACACCACGTTACCCAGTGAGTTGATTGAAATGTTTAAGTTCTGGTATGGTCACCAAAATAACGTGGTAAGGTGGGCTGACTCGTTATCTGACACATACAGGACAGAGTGTGGGGTACGACAGGGTGGGCTCACGTCACCCAAACTCTTCAGCCTGTATGTCGATCGGCTGATTGATGAGCTCAGCAACACTATGGTCGGATGCTCAGTAGGAGGTAAATTTATTAATAATATAAGTTACGCAGATGACATGGTGTTGCTGGGCCCGTCAATAGGCGCCATTAAAGATCTTTTAGTCATATGTGAAAGATACGCTGAGGCCCACGGCCTTAGATATAATGCCTCAAAGAGTGAGTTGCTGGTGTTTAAGGCGGGTACAATGAGCTATCCACGTATTCCCCAAGTAAAACTCGAAGGCACTCCTCTAAAGGTAGTCGAGGAGTTTAAATATCTGGGGCATTGGGTTACAGCGTCACTTAGCGACTGTAAGGATATAGAGCGAGAGCGTAGGGCGCTGGCGGTGAGGAGTAATATGTTGATCCGTAGGTTTGCCAGGTGTACTAAAAACGTCAAAATTTCTTTGTTTAAGGCATACTGCCAGTCATTTTATACCTGCAGCCTGTGGGTCAATTATACTCACAAAGCCTACAGCGCCCTACGCGTTCAATATAACAACGCGTTCAGAATGCTGCTGGGGCTGCCGGGGCGCTGCAGCGCGTCAGGAATGTTCGCGGAGGCGCATGCAGACGGCTTTCACGCAATCATGCGGAAACGGGTCGCCTCGCTGCTGCAGCGCATCACTCGCAGCCCCAACAGCCTCCTGAAGACAGTTTCTGAGCGGAATGACGGTCCATTTATGTGCCACTGGAACCAGCTGCATGTGTTGCCCACTTAGTATATTTAATATTTAATGTAATCTTATTGTTCTTAATTTCTATGTGTATGATCCGAGTTGGTCGAAATAAATTTATTATTATTATTATTATTTTACTATCTTCTTTTGTCACTCGTATTACTATGAAATTGCAATTTGTTTCTGTGTCACAAACCGCCTGACCTCTCCCCCTACTAAATCACGTGATAGTCTTCCGCTCGGCGGGGTTCCGGGCTGCGGGCGCGCCCGGTTGAGCACCTTGAGCAGGTCGCCGGCCTTGGCGCGCATGCGCGAGTGTACTGTACTCACGTGATGGTCTTCCGCTCGGCGGGGTTCCGGGGCTGCGGGCGCGCCCGGTTGAGCACCTTGAGCAGGTCGCCGGCCTTGGCGCGCATGCGCGAGTGTACTGTACTCACGTGATGGTCTTCCGCTCGGCGGGGTTCCGGGGCTGCGGGCGCGCCCGGTTGAGCACCTTGAGCAGGTCGCCGGCCTTGGCGCGCATGCGCGAGTGTACTGTACTCACGTGATGGTCTTCCGCTCGGCGGGGTTCCGGGGCTGCGGGCGCGCCCGTTGAGCACCTTGAGCAGGTCGCCGGCCTTGGCGCGCATGCGCGAGTGTACTGTACTCACGTGATGGTCTTCCGCTCGGCGGGGTTCCGGGGCTGCGGGCGCGCCGGTTGAGCACCTTGAGCAGGTCGCCGGCCTTGGCGCGCATGCGCGAGTGTACTGTACTCACGTGATGGTCTTCCGCTCGGCGGGGTTCCGGGGCTGCGGGCGCGCCCGGTTGAGCACCTTGAGCAGGTCGCCGGCCTTGGCGCGCATGCGCGAGTGTACTGTACTCACGTGATGGTCTTCCGCTCGGCGGGGTTCCGGGGCTGCGGGCGCGCCCGGTTGAGCACCTTGAGCAGGTCGCCGGCCTTGGCGCGCATGCGCGAGTGTACTGTACTCACGTGATGGTCTTCCGCTCGGCGGGGTTCCGGGGCTGCGGGCGCGCCCGGTTGAGCACCTTGAGCAGGTCGCCGGCCTTGGCGCGCATGCGCGAGTGTACTGTACTCACGTGATGGTCTTCCGCTCGGCGGGGTTCCGGGGCTGCGGGCGCGCCCGGTTGAGCACCTTGAGCAGGTCGCCGGCCTTGGCGCGCATGCGCGAGTGTACTGTACTCACGTGATGGTCTTCCGCTCGGCGGGGTTCCGGGGCTGCGGGCGCGCCCGGTTGAGCACCTTGAGCAGGTCGCCGGCCTTGGCGCGCATGCGCGAGTGCACGTAGACCTTGCTGCACTTGATGTGGTAGTGCAGGTAGTCGCGGAACATGTGCAGCAGGTCGATCGTGTTGGCGCGCGCCGCGCCCGTCGTGTGCCGCGGGAACAGCACTGCACACAAAATCATTGTTTTCCTCAAAAAATTCCGTAAAAGTTGACATTCCTTACATATTATGATTGGTTTTTTGGAGTCTTTTTGTATTTTTTAATTCAACTCCAAATTCGTTACTTTTACGGGTATCCCGTGAAACCATATCGAAAATACAAACTGAGACATGGATGCACAGAAAAACCAGAAAACCCAGGTCCTCACCAATCCGTGCTGCGTACTATAACCCTTACACCACCGCTGGACAGGAGTCTAGACACGAATTTCTCCTATGCACACATATCTCAGGTTGCTTTTTTTCCACTACGCTACTTAAGCAGCAGCACTAGCGACATCTATGTTTCGCTTTCATCGAGAGACGTGTCACATTCTTTTGGAACTAACCACTCACCCAGACAAAAGATGTCTCTACTAAGCAATCAAATTATGATTGGTTTTTTGGAGTATTTTTGTATTTTTTATTTCAACTCCAAATTCATTCCATGTCTCAGTTTGTATTTTCAATATTCTTTACATATACAGAAGGCGGAGTGCAGTTTATGGTCAGCAAAAAATTATTGCAGCTCGATAAAAGTATGAATTTTGAGGATAGTTTGTTTTTGCATTTGGTAACACCAGAGTCTTTTGGTATAGGTAGCCCTGGCACAGAAGCGGTGAAAAGTACTAAATAAGGTATAGTGGGGGACAGTGGCATAGCTAAGTAACCCAGGATCCCGGTGAAAAAAAAATGGGGCTTCCAAATGTTTGCTTGCCATCTTCTCTTTATTGACGTTTGGGCTTAAAAGCACCACTAGGTTTCATTTGAACCGATTCTGCAGTGTCGTATTGAGAATTATTGATTTATTCAAATTAGACATTGATCAGCGTTAGTAGAGCGAGTCAAGTAACTGATTTGTTGCGCAAAATAAACGAACCGTGAACGTAATTTCATATCTCACCGATATTTACAGTACATAGATTGAAAGGTACATTCAAACTTACTTAAAATTCATGCCAATACATAGTTACAATATTATTTAAAAATATTCCAATTTAAAGTTACATTTTTTTGGGTTTGTTTTAAAATTATCAATTTTTAAACTTAAGTTTAAATTAAGTAATTTTGGTTTGACCTGAACCCCTTCTTGTGGTCAGATTTACTGGAACTCTGGTACATGTATTGTACAGAAGGCCTACTCCGAAACACGAAACTCGAAGTTCGTATCGTACCGTCTCTCTCGCTCGCGTATTAAATAGTATAAGTGTCAGAGGGACCACACGAGACGAACTTCGAGTTTCGGGTTTCGTAGTAGCCCTGCTGAGCTCTGGCGACAAAGCAATAATCAAGTAAGTAATGTTAGCAAAAAGATTGTGTTATTTTTTTTTACCTAAAAATGTATAACAGATTAGATACTCACCAAATGTAACGTAACTGATATTGTCTCCTACTTTCGCCTCGGTGTCCATGAGTTCTAGTGGCGGTTCCTTATGTGAAAATAGCACCTGAAATAAACAAAATAAAGTTCAAAATACATTTGCGCAACATCATATCCTTATTTTACTAAAATGGAGATAGAAATAAACATCTAGTGTAACAACGTTACAATGCAATAAATGATTTGATTGATTGAGTGATTGAAACTTCTAAATTATAAAATTTCAAAATCTAGCAGTGATCTGTAATTACAACACTAGCCACTGTCCAAAAAAACAATACCCTTTTTTACAGAGATGTAGAGATTACAAACCGAGCTGCATTGACATATGAAATTCTGGCCCTCGCCGCTTCGTTTTATCTCAACGGTAGCGCACTCTAAAGATCTTATGTGATCAAAATCAAAGTACAGTCGCGAACAGGAGTTGATCAGCTACTTACCACTGTTCGTAATTTGGCTGTATAACGCTGGTTTATTAACGACAATGTTTACTACAAGTCTGATAAAGTTGTGTCTGTGTACCTGTGGCGCGGTGTGCGAGGCTCTCCGGCCCTCCTTGAGCTCCTGCATGAAGACTTTCCCGATGACCATGTCGTCCTCGTGCCGGAACACCGTCGAGAACACAACCGTCACGCGATCCTCCTGCGCCTCCACGTACCTGACACAAACATAACCAATACAATCATACACAGAGAGCGTTTAGGTAGCATAAGCCCGCGGCTTCTTCACCCTCGTAGGAAAATACAAAAAAAAAATAGCTAAATCCATACATTGCGGGAATTTCAAAAACCCTTTCTTAATAATTTATTTCGGCTAATCTCTCGTGACTCTCTAGTCCCTCGTCTAGGTCTTGAGCACTACATTTGTTTAAAAAAAAAGTCAGGACTCAGAAGGAACTTTTTTTTTTCAAGAATTTCGTAAACCGGATTGTAAATAAGGTATTACATTGTATTAAGCTTTATTAGCTTCAAAATAAAAACAGAGATTGTTCCGCCGATTATAGCGAATTGATTAATTAACGGAAGTGGCCGGCGGCACAGCCACCAGAGACCCAAATGGAACGGAATTGTTACTATCAGTTATTTATAACGAAACAGCAAGCACCTTTAACAAATTAACAAACCTCGCTACTCTGCGACCTATATCTTGCAGAACTGTTTTATCTGTCTATGCGACCTAAAAGTTAAGTTTTTTGGGACCGTAATTTTTATAGATGATTTGGCTCTACATTAGTAACAAATATGCAAAATTTTAGCCAGTCTGTTTTCTCCTACCACTTTAATCCTTTCTACTAATAAAAGTATTATACAGGGTGATCAATCCAAATGGGTCAGTAGGGAGAAGTCAGGAACTATGAGAGATAGCGAAATTAGTTCTTAGGTACAATGGCGTCGATTTTAGATTTAATAAAAATGGTATTCTTTATATTTTACTCTCATACATAACTTTTGTTCAGAAAGTTGCTGTTTCGACGGCTTAGCAATTAGAAAAATTATACAGACCAAGTCACAGGCAAGAACAGGCCATACTTTTTATTTATGGAAGTTGTGTAGATAAAAAATGAGTACCTGAGCTTTAATCAAACTCTCTGTTGTTAAATCATGGTTTTTGTGGAGAAGATATAGAATTTAAATGAGCAATAAAAGTGAAACGTAAAGTAAATAAACATAGAACTAAACAGCATTCCTCGTTTAAAGATATAAGATAAGACAGTTACAAAGTCTCATCCTGCCGGTAGTTGATGACTGCTCTCTTCTGGGCACATCCCCGTCCTCCTGCAGACGGAAGTAGCGCTCGAACACGGAAGCGAAGCAGTTCCGCTTCAGCAGGCCCACCTTCTTCACCGTCTCCTCCCAGTCCTCCGGAATGTTCTCCAGATCCAGGAGGATGGACACATTGTAACCTGGACAAATTGAGAAAAGCTATTCAGGATTTGTCTTCCTTCCAACGGGCACAGCAGAAGGGGTGTCAAAGAACTAAATGTTAGAATAACGCACGGTTGAATTACACGGCCCGCACTAGTGACTAGCACGGTTAGGTTTAAAAATCTGCAACAGTTTTTCTCATGCATTTAATACCAAAAAAGCCTGCAGTGGCACAATTTAAACAAATTGATGTTTCGACATTAGTGGCTGTAAGTTTCAAAAACAGTTTCGTTTTTACTTTACGCATTCACTGCCACCGACGCATATATTCGTTTTCGGAACTTCACCAGTGCCGCTGTCATAATTATTCATACATCTTGAACGCACATGTGCGTCGGTGGCACCTGTGGAAGTCAGGTGGCAGTGAATGCGTTAATTTAACCATGTAATTCTTACCTTTTATCTTTAGCATATGAATTTCATTTTTATTTTTACTTGGCTCGGCTAGCTTTAATAGTTAGGTAAGACATTTGTATCTGTTTTGAATAAATTACTATCTGCCAAGTGTCTTGCGGTACATTTTTCTAGGCACTGATCTAGATCAATGAATGGTCTTTGCGGCTTACAGTGTATTGATATCTTTTTCGACCAATCGATTCGTACCTTAACTAAACAGCGTCTACTTGCGTGTCTCATTAAGCCAGCTAGTCAAATAGATATCTGGATCTTATTTACGATAGAACAAGTTACAAACATAGCTACAGCCTCAGTATAGGCGTAGATGGTTGATGAATGTTTAAGGCGCCGCCACTGTGGCCTCGCCTCGCGAAGGTAAGTAAACTACGGCAATAGGATCGATAAATGGAATTAGTCAATTAAGGCAGTAAATTTTCGCTTCATCACATAAACACAATAAGTTGAGAGTTTTATTAATGATGTCTTGTGATGAATTAAGAGTCCGCAGCAAGTAGCGCTCAACTCCGCGTTGAGATCACGCGCTAACGCTTTAAAATGTTGTTGTTTCACCTAGAGTAAGACAGGGCGCTAGAAAGAAAAGCAAGAGCGCGCTAGCGGGAAGCGGAGCTAGAGACATGTCACAGTAACAATATTGCAGTAAAATATCTCCATACAATGGTGAAATTATTGCAGTATCTAAGTAGAATATAACAGTAGAACATCTCCAGACCAAGATTATATATATACAGCGGGGAGGGCAGCTACCGGCTAGGATATTATTTGGCGTTCCAAAAACGTAAATGTACATTAACTACACATTGCTGTAAAACTTTTTTACTGCCCATGGTGAGTACAGAATTTTACGTCTTCACCTTGCCAGAAAGTGGGTTTTACCATACGCATAGCGGGCGGTAAAACTCACATTATGGCCAGCGTAACTTACATTATGTCTTAAGGCGGTTAATAAGAAATTACGAACGAGAGTATTAGAAGCTCAAAGTCAAAGACTGAGGACTAGGTCGATGTTCATAATTATAGTACCGCCCGTGCGACTTACAATGTTTTCACCATTTGCGAGTAAAATTGTAATATGTGTAAAGAAAAATATTATTGTTACAAAAATTGCCGATACCGCTGGTGCAGTTCTTGGCAGCGCCAGCTACCAGCCGCCCTCCGCCTCCCGCAGCATGTGCCTGACATGCGTGCACGAGGTCCTCCTGCTAGTCGTGCAGAACTGCGCGCGCAGCAGTATTAGTACGCGCAACAACTCATAACGCCAAAAAAAGGCCCTTAGGGTTATTAAGGACTGCAACCAAGTTAGCCTGCAGCTTACGACACTGTTTACGAGCAAGTGTGATGAAATAGTAATTGTACAACAAAAGCATAAAACGAGCATTTTACCCGAGACGTTCATATAGCCACCCGAGCCACGGCGAGGGTGGATAGAAACGTCGAGGGGAAAATGGGCTCAATGCTAGAGTTTTACACTCTGCTTTTCACTTCGCTTGCGAAGAAATGAAATAGCAATAGTAAAAATAAATGTTCACTTATTTTGTACCTTTTATTTTTCATGCTTTACTATATTAGTTTTTTATTGATTTATTTTTCATCGATTTGATGATTTTTAGGTGTAAAAAAAAAAAATATGTAGAAACTCTTTTGTTTGTGGTTTCACACTTGATTGCCTTGACCTTAGACGAAGATTCTACTTATGCACTAGAGCATAAAAAGTTATTGTATGTTGCCTAGATGCAGCATGAACACGCACTTTACGAGCATGAGAAGTGAAATAGTCGATTGTACAACAAGAGCATAAAACGAGCCATTTTAACGACGTTTACGATTTTAAGACGTTCGTTCCGGTACGGCGAGGGTGGATAGACACGTCGAGGGAAAAAATGGGTTTAATGCTCGAGTTTTACACTGCTTTTTACTTCGATTAATTCGAGGAAATAGCAACAGTGGAAACAATGGTTCACTACTATGTTTCTTTTATTTTTCATGAATTACTATATACATAATTCTATTTTTTTATTTTTTGATTTATTTTGATTGATTTGGTTAATTTTAGTTTTATATAAATAAATAAAAAAGTTAAAAACTTTCTGTTTGTGGCTGGTTGACACCTGATTAGCTTGGTCTTAGACAAAGATTTATTTTATGCACTAGCATAAAAAAGTCATTTTATGTCGCTTAATCTCAGCATAAAAACGAACTTTACGAGCATGAGAAGTGAAAAGTATAATATCTATAGACTACAACATCAACTTGATTGGACACATGAAGATTGGGTGTATTGAATAAAATAAAAAAAGTCATACAATATTGGTGTTTTATTTTTTAATACATACAAGTATGAAAATTCGCTTATTTTTAAGAACTCTCTCGTATCGGTAACTTTCTAGGTAGACGCGGATCTATAATTTCAGGTAGTATGCATTCCATGTAAAATTTTCTCAATTTTTTAATATGCTCTCCCAGAATCCTGTATCCTTTTCGATTTTTTCGAATAATATGCCTTTTGGAGTCCACACCACGAAGATACAGTATCTTTTTTTTGTAATATTTAACTGACTTGTACTTGATAAAAGTAGTTGTGATTTTGCTTCAGTTTTATTTTCTGAGGATCACTTTCGTCAACACACAGAAAGTAATTTTTTCTTTAAAATAGCTTCTGTTGGCGTCATATTTGCCGCCGAAGCTGGGCATTTGATCTCCACAATTGTTTCTTCGTCTATGACTCCGTCGGGACTCGCGCCTAAAATACTGGTGTTCCTCGAGGATGTATAACCCACAAGGTGATACTTGCACTCCTAGTGCAGCTTCAGTCTCTTTTAAAGCGATGGGCTCATTCTCATTGCCGTATCTAGTAGCATCGCTACCTTAAAATTGCTATATAAGAGTGTTTTTATAAATTTTTTACACGACGTGGCAGCTCTTCTCTTACATATTTGACCAAACACTGACGCAGTAAGGCGTATTTTTCGTTGTTTGATCCATTCAGGGTTCGTTGCCTGCCCAACGGTATCTTTTTGGATATTTTCAAGTTCTATTTTACTTTTTGAAAAGTCTGCTAAGAGTGCTTGTTTTCTTTTTCGTAGTGCTCAACTTCCATATCTGGTTCTTTTTCGATATCACCGTAATGTTCATCGGGTCCTGCGATACGTTTTCTTCGTTTTGATTTTTTGTCTTGGCTTGATTTTTCTTTTCGCCTTTTCTGCCTGCCTCTTCTCATACTTCTGCGTGTAAGTCCCCAGTTCTTCATTTTTTGTTAATACTTTACTCATGGTTGCTACAAGACTCCCGGTGTTTCTTTTGTAGCAGCTGCGTAGCAACGGGACTCATAAGATCCACGAAGGGAGTAATTTATTCGTTTGCCTCCTATAAATTTTGCGATTAGTGCATTAAACTGCTCAACAATATGTTTGTTTGCCCCATAAGGAGACTTTCGGCATTGTTTAAAATAGGACTTATAGCGGTGTATATGTCATACCACAAGCCACAATCTTTCATTTGGCTATGAAGTTTTTCGCCTGGTTTCGGGCCATTACAAAAATATGTTTTGCAGTTGGCATGCTCACCAAAACGTGGCAAGGCCGTTTCGTAGGTCTTTTTTTAATTCATTTACTTTCTCAGTAAAAGTTTTCCCTTCCATTTTCGAAGAAAGTCTATTGCTCCTTTAATTGCCTTTCGTAGTCGCAATATGTTATCATTTAGGCATTTCCTCATGATAATAGGGACAGGTCCTTGTTTATTTTCAGTTTTTTTTGTCAAATTTCTCAATTTAGTGCAATAATTTCGTAATAAATGATTACTGCATTCTATTTGTGTATAGCAGTGGAGTGGCCATATGGCAATGCTTCGTTTAAAGCACATGCACTGCTATCGCCATCACCAATAAGTTTGGTGTATTTCAAGCCATGCATATTTATGCTGCATTTAAAACCTTCTACTACACCGTCGGCTTCCATTGCTGTGGAGCTACCAGACCAGTTTTTAAAACATTTATGTTTCTTGACCTCAATCTTTTTATTACTTGCAACAGCGCATACAGAGCAATAAGAATTCCGTATTCCTAAAAAGAGAACCTTTTTAGTTTCATACCCAATAATGCACGCTACCCCGGATAATGAATTATAATTGCTGGTACGATATGATCTTTTTCCCCACGATGCGTCCGCTACTACTGTGATGTAGGGAACGCCATCAGCGTCTACGTTTCCTTTTTCAATTGCCATTTGTTTTTCTTCGAGTCCTGCCTCAAACATGCTCTTCAAAGAGATATCTTTTAAAACATCCCAAGCAACAATTCTCTTTCCCAAATGTTTTCTCCGCTATACATGGCATATCTAAATGAGGCAAAGCTCATCTAATTGGGAAAGCCACTACCCGAACATACGACTGCTTGAACAACATTTTTATTAATTTTAGACTCTAGTTTTCATTATTAAATGCTTCTTTTTGCCACACATTTTGCATTTGGAAAAGAAAGTTGACTGGAATCCGATTCTCGACTCCTTCACAAAATCCATATCTTTAAAGCTGCAATTAAATGGACTATGATCCACAGCCTTCATTTGTTCAAATAAATATTGAACATTGAAAATTCGTCGACCTGTCATTTTACGTACGACTTCCTCATTGCTATCATGATCAAGTTCAATTTGTAATGATGGTGTCGAGGACGGAGTACTCGGACTCAAATTTCTGAAAGGAAAAAAAAAGTTACGTTATATTTATACCATGCAAGGTTAAATCAGAGTATACGGTGAAATAAAAATATTTGATACTGCATTATGAGGCGTACACTACTACAGAAAACTTCTAACGCCGGTGACGCTATGCAAAAAATACGTTTCGATTTTCGGTGCCATATTGTGCGCGCGACTACATTTTTAATACAAGCTTTTTGCTGACTGTACTTGCATTTTCATCCAAACTACTTTTCCGTACCAAATGTGGAAGAAGTGGGTCAAATTCAACTCGCAAGATTTTACCCTGCACATACATTCATAGGTACATACATTGCAACTATTGCAAGGTAAAAGCTTGTAAAATAATAATAAAAACACCAACCTGCTAAAATTTTGAAATTGAGGCGGAGGATCGGTATTGTTATCACTATCAGACTGCTCACTGGCATGCTCTCCGGTGCCAAGCGTACTGCACATGTAAAAAATACATACATAGTGAAATGACGTCAGTCGCCATTAGTCAAAGTAATAACAGAGACTACCAGAGGTAATACTTCGTTCGTAATACCTTACTTACCGCCCTAATACACAATGTGCTATTACAGTGCTATGACCTGTATAAGTGAAATAACAAGTTTGTGTGGTGTACCTACGTCGTACAAAAATAATAAATAAAGGTACGAGTACGAAAATTCATTTTTAATACAAGCTTTTTTGCTGACTGTACTTTTTGTCGACTTTACTAGCATTGTTACCCAAACTACATTTATTTTGTACCTATACCAAAAACAAGTCGATAACATTGTAACAGTTGAAGAGTTCCGTCCTTCGGAGACGATTCTGGCCGGACTACCAGGATGTCAGCTACCAGATTATTGTATTGTCACGCAATTTACATAATTATGCAAAATTTCAAGTCAATCCGACTGCTAGAAGTTGGTCGAATGCAAGATTTGATTACAGACAAATATCGGGACAGGTGAAACTAAATAAAAGCTTGTAATAGAGGACAAGAAGAAAATCTTACGCTACTGTCCTAGTTATAACTTACCTATTAGGATTAATGTTTTCTTTTTTATGACGAGCCGGTCCTTTTTTTTTCCTACGAGCCGATAACCATAATCTTGTCTTCGATGATCTTTTCACTTCTGGAAACAAGAACATTAATATTATTTTTTTATGGGAGCGCCATAGTTCGCATAGGTACTCTTTCTCTTTTTCTAGTAAACCATAATTATTTTTTTGTCCAAATCATCGTTTGTCAGTATGCGAGCCGATATATGGACCCATTTTTTATAAGTACTTGGTAATATTGACTAAAATGCATCTAGGTAGGTACTTACCCTGTTTATCCATTTTTGTAACATAAAAATGCAAAGTCCATATAGAAAGCCAAGGTCGTCGAACAGTATGTGCACACACACCACCAGTATCACCAAGAAATATCAAATCCGTTATCAGTCCAAGTCGTAAGTAGTTAGATCGCGTTTATGATACGAAGAGAATTCACCAAAATAATATTACGTAACTCTCGCGCACAGCTGACGAGTCACTACTAACGAGCGACGCACGCACACGCAGGGCCAGCGTAAACCAAGGACAAAGGGCGGCGCGTACCGCCCTCCCCGTACCGTTCCCCCGCGCTAGAGTGATTCGCTGCAGATTCGCATAAAAAATGTATAGTTTTTTTACTGATTTTCGTAGTTTCGTTCTCATTTGAAACCACAAAATCATTTCGGAAAATGCTTTTTCTTATGAAACTACATAGTTTAGTCGATGCCGGAAATAGGTTTTGACTTCAATCTGAACTATATTTTGGCCGTAGTATTTAACCGAACTGCACAGGGTTTTTGGCTCTTAAAATGCAAAACTTGTACTCGTTCTATTTTCTTTGTAATACCATTTCAAGAGTCATAAACTAATTTCAGGCCTAGATATGCCTTATCTCATTGTATTTACAAAAATCATGATGATGCTACTTGTTATTTTAAAATAAGGACGTAACTACGATTTGTATGGAGAATCAAGCTTGCTGCGGACTCTTAAGTAATTAGGTTCACAAGGCGTGGCTAGTTCATAAAAGGTGCCCTTGATGCATGTTTTAAGTCTAACATTGTTAACACAATTATTAAGACTTAAATTTTAATTTTTTTTTTTATAGAAATCACCAATGATTAAACCTTGTTTGTTTTTAATTTGAATTTTAAACAAGTTCTAGGAAATATATATATATATTGGGACGTATATTGGCTGGATGATTGATTGATATATATATTATTTTATTATATATATAGATTTGAAATGGATGGTTTTTGTTGCATTTGTACATTGATATCACAAATAACTTTAATAATAAAAAGGTTGTTGAACTTACAGACTAAATTATTAACCACAATGGTTTAAAGCATAACAGTAAATTACTCTGAAATGCATGTGCTGCTAGAATTTATAACGAAATTTGATAGTATGATTATGGAAACTTGGTAATATACCAAAACTAACAGATATGTTATTTAATCTTATCAATGTTAATGTCTATGAGCAACAATAAGTAATCTTATCACCAGCGTTTTTGCTACATAATAAATTTACTTTTTACATTTAATATTATTCATGCACTTGCATGATTTCACAAACAGGATATATCATATTATTGAACCATTTATTTAGTTTAATTGATTTGACGGTTTTTAATTATCCTTAGTTTCTAATTTGGGATTAAGGAAAATTATTTAAAACAGAATAGTTGCTTCCT
>NC_133494.1:13541574-13586712 GCF_025370935.1 Choristoneura fumiferana
CTAACTATTCCGGTATCATGGACTTGTTGTACTTGTGTACCAAACTATTAATATACTAAGGGGCTGTTTCACCATCCATTGATTACTGTTAACGGTGGTTAGGTTGTGATGCCGTCTCTATTTGTTTTGTTCGAATAGACTCATAGACGGAGACGGCATCACATTTAACCGTCGGTTAACGCTAATCAATGGATGGTGAAACAGCCCCTAACAGTAATATGGTATAATGCCAAATGAAACGTCGTGAGACCTTTGCTGAGATTTAAGGACTGCGCTTAGTGAGATATGCCGTCTTCAAATTGACCACCTAGACTGAGAAAAGCTTGCGGAAAAATGCACTGATTGTGGCTGACGTGTGTTGGAGGGCGCAAGTATTGCGATGAAGGCTTGCCTGGCTCAATGCACTTATTGAAAAGAGACAGAAACGACACCAAGGCCGTTCTGCACAACATCCGCAGACTTCGCTTGTCAGAGATGTGGACGGACATGTCGCTCTCGCATCGGTCTAGTCAGCCACCAAAGACGTTGTGCACAGCAACACGCCAAAATTCGTCTGGAACAGACGCGTAGGCCTGATGATGGTATAATATATGTGATATAACCTATGTTCGATATAACGTTCAGTGGGGTATAATGAATTACTGGTATTTATGCCAAATATCTTTTATTCTAGTGAAAGTATATCTAAAGTTGTTATACTGGTCATAACACACCCTGATGGCCATTCGGTTCCACCATGGAGGCCGCAGCTGCAGTTATGAGGCACACAAACATCGCAGCCCAGGCGGAGAGCTACTGGCACCGCAATGAGTCGTTGTCCAAGACTGTTCCCAAATAAGGAACAGGCAACGCCTATAACCAACGTTCCCGCTTTGACTTTTTGATGCCGACTTCAGCCTGGCCAAACCCACCCCAGTGGTTACACCCACAGGCCGTGCTAGAGCGTCCCTAGCCCCCTCGTCATCCGCAAACTCATTGTATCTGCGGAGCCCCGTGCAGTGACGCCAGTCTCATTCGGCTCGCCATGCATCATCCACATACGAAATGGTATTGGTAACCTTTATGAGATTTAAAAATTAGAGATAAGGCCACCAACTCCATGTGCCGATCCGAGGAACGCTGGCAGCCCACATCCGCCGTACGCCGCAACCGAGACCCACCGTTACATATGGCAAGGACGCTTGGACCCATTGCTCATCCGCAAGGGACACGTTCAATACAGTCTCCTTTGTATCTCTCAACGTGACGTCAAAAGAAGAAGTTTTACCCGAACACAACCATTGGAGTGGTTTTCAAAAATAGGTTTATTTTGGGACTGCGAAACACATTCGTAACAGAGTCAAGATGAGATGGGTATTAATACTCTTCAAACGTTCCTGGGCGAGCAAAATAGACGCTTCCTGGTCTCTAGTGCACTAGAAATGGCCTCTTTGGAAAATAGAAGAACCCAAGAGGGTAAAGGTCTTGTAAAAAGCCTTTGAGACCAAGAAGAAGACCTTAAAGAAGTTAAAGAAGGAGAACAGGCGGGGTTAAATCTGTCCCATATTCGCCTTCAGTCCTATACCTCTCAAGGGGGGGGGATAAGGAAAGCCAAGTCCTGCTTTACGACCTTAGGCTCCTTAGGTGCCATCATCTACGAGTAAATACCAAATTTAAGAGGTGATTTTCGAGACGACAGTGCTTCATGAATAGTAAGACTGAAGGTAAGCGGTCCAAGCTGATCTCCCTACTGGCGCACCCACCTGCGAAGAATTTGAGAATCGCCGTAGACAAGGTTAGAAGGAGAATGATAGACCTGGTGTAAAAAAGGTACAGGGTGGGAAGTATTTTTTTCACTTCGCCCAACAGAACATCCCTCTCGCAGTATTGGACGCGTTCTTGAGATCCTACTTCAAGACGACACAGTCTGGATTTCCGGGTTCCGTGACAAAGTGCGTGTTGTGGATCGTGACCTCAGTGTTCCAAAACCCAGCTGAAAATGAGCTGGTCGAATTCCGTCTAAGCCCACGGCTGACCCATTATGGAATGACCCTAGTGTCGCACCACATCCCGAGTTTACCGGCAAGGCTTGAATGGACCGATCCGGCTCCGAGGGCAATTTAGTGTGGGACGCGGGAGGATGCTTCGTACGCAAAAACCAAGCGTCTCAAGACCCGGAGGGCTACCGAGTCATCAGGCGAACGGCCCCATACACCGGCCTCATATACACTTTGGACTCTATAGTCTTAAGGACAGAATGCGACCTGCGGAGGAAGCCTGCCCGTCACTACTAAATTCAACAAGTCCCATGTTCAAGTTTGGTCAGTTTGCGGCGTGTGGAGAATGTGGGCTTGCCAGTCTTCCTCGCATCAGCACATGGAGTTATTATAGTGGCCTTGTCTCTTATAATTAAAAGTTCTCATGAAACCCCATCGGGTTACCATTCCGTTTGTGCATGGTGCACTGGCGAGGTGGACGGCTCGACACCTAATAGCGTCGCTGCCTCGGGCTCCGCTGATATAACGAGTTTGGGATGACGTGGGGGCTAGAGACGCTCTGGCACTTGTGGGTGGGTGTGCCACTAGGGTGGATTTAGCCAGGCTGAAGTCGGTATCAAAAATCAAAGCGGGAGCGTGGTTATGGGCTTTGCTTGCTCCTTATTTGGAAATACTTCTGGACAACGACTCATTGTGGGTAGCAGTAGCTCTCCGCCTGGGCTGCGATGTTTGTGTGCCTCATAAATGCATCTGCGGCTCCATGGTGGAAGCAAATGGCCATCAGGGCTTAAGAGATGATCGGTATAACAAATAACACATAATATCACAATATTATGCTATAAGTATTTAGTAGTATAATGTGTAGATATAATTAGTTTCTTTATGAAATCGTTGGAGTTGCAATTCTAACCTAACCTAGTTTTCAGGCAGTTTCGTTTCTTGATAGGGTCGCAGTTCTAACCTAACCTACTTTTGGTATTTATTATAATAGTATTACGTATTCCAGATTATACAATAATTGGCTAAGTAAAGTTTTTTGAAGAGGTGCTAATATTTTTATTCGATAGTCCACGTCTTAATAATCGAGGAACTGCAGCCTTTTATTTTTTATTTCCTCTTATTAATTAGAAATATTTTTTTAAGTGGTCGATATGACGTTTGTGAGATTGAAATTGCAGAACCGTTGAGGGCTCAGTACTTAGTAGAAACAGTAATAAAAAAAACGAAGTCAACTGTCACTGCTGTCACTGTCAAGTAGAATCTAACCTAAAACCGTTTTATTTACTTTGCGATTTGGTGCGATCAGTGTTTTTTGGATAATTTTTAAAGACCTCTCAGCACAAACTCAGTACTTTAAAATTTGCCGCATTTCTCCACGACCTTTGCATGATAATTGGACCACGATTGGATAGTTTCAACGACTATTTTGGCTCTGCTTCTTCGACAACGCTATCTTGCAGTCTCGACGACACTTGGCTTGATATTTGGACTGCCTTACGAGTAAATTCGAACACAGTATCCCTACAATGGATTCAGACGACTCCGACAGTATTCGAGTTGAAATGGAGCATTACAGAAATGTTCTCTAATGCTTTGTACGTTGGTCTATGAAATACTGACGAGATTTTCAGAATTCTGCGTATTTATGCATCCTAGTCTTTACAAGCGACTTGGTGCAAGTCAGCTTCATCTTCCACTGCAAGTTGCTCATCAACATGATTATACGAACCCTCTAGCCCTTCAACATCAAACACAGCAAAGGAGAACATAACAGAAGGGAGAGATATCGTGTTTTTTTAGCAAAACAATAAAAAGGACATAGTCTCAGTAAGAGTCATGCTATACATTGAAATATTTATGCACAAATGGGTTTATATTCTTTATTTCAAAGTGTATTGAAGGAAGAGTTTCTGCTAAATCATTTACAGAATGAAGTGGCTTTGTGTGGCTACTAAAAAGGGGGTGATTCCATCTAAAGTCATAGCGACCTTGAGGTTACATGTGAAATGCGTGATTTGAAGATTAAATAATCCGTATTTTTGAAGCGTCTCTGTTATTAACCATAACCACATAAAATTATGTAGACAAAGCTGTCTTATTGCATGTGTTTTAGATAGTTTTAGTTAATTTGCAGAGTAATATAATAAAAATGCAATAATTTATGTTTTATTTATTTCATAAATGTACAAATTATCATAAAAACGTTTAGCATAAGCTAAACGCATTGCATGTGTTTTAGATGGTTTTAGTTAATTTGCAGAGTAATATAATAAAAATGCAATAATTTATATTGTTTTATTTCATAAATACACAAATTATCATAAAAACGTTTAGCATAAACATATGTCTCAAAAGACCTGATTTATTGGAACATGTATATAATATTCCTGGCAAAGGGTAATTTAAAAACAAGTCGTATTTTTAATAAATTAAATATTGTGCCATCCCCATAAAGGCATTAGAAGTACTACTAAGAAATACAAGGAAATATAACACAAATATTATAGGTCACTATGTGTTAAACCGGGATTTAGTTTACTTTTGCATCAAAAGATGTCACTATCTCGTCTCAAGGAAAAGCTGAATCGCGCTGTAAAGATTTTTCCGGCAGGCTATAAAAGGGCTGTCAATCATATTAAACTTTTCATTTCCTAAGCAACCATGGTTTGATTAACTTGTGTGTTATATGTGTAAACAATATGCGTACCATTGATCATAAGTTATAACAAAACCGTGGTGATTTACTTGTATTTTTAGTACTTGTACTTGTGACAGTGACCCTAGATTGTATTGTTTGTTCTACCAGTTGAACTGGATGTGTGTATATATACTAGCTTTTGCCCGCGGCTTCGCCCGCGTGGAATTCGGTTGTTCCGCGCTGTTCCCTCGGGAACTGTTTATTTTTCCGGGATAAAAAGTAGCCTATATCACTCTGTGGCCCATAAACAATCTCTATGCCAAAATCACGTCGATCCGTCGCTCCAATGCGACGTGAAAGACGGAGAAACATACAAACACATACACTTTCGCATTTATAATATTAGTATGGATATATATGGCATTCAACCGTTTTATTTTGTCTGACTCTAATACATACATGACCGGGAATCGAACCTAATCAAAATCTCTGTGAGCAATGTTACAAATTCTGCACATTTTTTCGTTATTTTTGATGATGTAAATCATAAGTGAAAAGAAACATATTTTACAAGATTTTATTCGACTTGCAATGTACGAGTATGTATGTATTATAATTATAAACCAAAATGAGAATACAAATTTAAAGTACCATTAGCTTAGCACAGCAGTACTTATACTGATTACAGATTAGATGACAATGCAAGACAAGTATAGTCAACAAAAAGTATTGTGAGGAAAAATAAAAGCTTACACAAATAAAAACCAAAAATGATATTATTAAGAAAAAAATTTTGCTGACTGTACTTTTTATCGACTGTACTTGCATTGTCAACTAAAAATACATTTCTGTATTAAGAGATTGTCATGTTCAAAATTACATTTCCGTCCTAAATCTTAAATCTATTCTATTCTCTTCCATTAACCATTGAGGAGTTTCGTGGTACTTCTATGCCTCTTTTTTTATGGAAAAATGCATGTCCTTGGAAAAAACAGGTTATGCTCCTTCACTGGCTTCTTCTTGCAACCAAAATAAAAACACCAATGTGTGTTTACATCCACCTGAAAAAAAGATCAAAATTATTATAAATCCTTACTTATATTTAATATTATAAAGTGAAAGGAACTCTGTCTGTCTATCTGTTAACTTTTCATGCTTCAACCGCTGAACTGATTTAGCCGAAATTCATTATGTAGGTAGTTGGAGTCCCGAGGAAGAACATAGGCTACTTTTTATCTCACAGTTTAATCCCGAAAAAATACATAGTACTTGCAGGAAAGCAATAAGCGAATTCTTCGTAGACAGAGTCGCGGGCAACAGGTAGTTATAATATAATGTTTCACTAACCACAGAAATTTTACTCTATCATAATATTTACCAGCCAATGCAGAACAACATCACCTGTCGCATCAATCACATTGTCAGTTGATATCTAAGTAAATGGTCACAATATAGGTAATATGTTTTTGTTATTCTGTGCTCTCAAACAACTTTGGTCCGGCAACATATTCAACTTTTGATGCCCTAAAATGTAATGTAAAAAAAATAGACAAGAAACTGTATTGATATACTTTTGTACTTACGTTCATCCATTTTACCGGTGCGGACAAGAGTGCTTTATCTCCTTTGATTTCGGCAACATTGTATACTTATCACTGGTGTCAAAATATTCTAGACTCATAGCCATGTGTGGCAAGTTCCTTGAATCTGCTCGCACAAATTCACTCATTTCGTATTGAAAGGTGAAGCCGCTAAAATAGAAAATATGGTCCAAAAGTCAAGCCAAGTGTCGTCGAGACTGCAAGATAGCGTTGTCGAAGAAGCAGAGCCAAAATAGTCGTCGAAACTATCCAATCGTGGTCCAATTATCATGCAAAGGTCGTGGAGAAATGCGGCAAATTTTAAAGTACTGAGTTTGTGCTGAGAGGTCTTTAAAAATTATCCAAAAAACACTGATCGCACCAAATCGCAAAGTAAATAAAACGGTTTTAGGTTAGATTCTACTTGACAGTGACAGCAGTGACAGTTGACTTCGTTTTTTTTTATTACTGTTTCTACTAAGTACTAAGCCCTCAACGGTTCTGCAATTTCAATCTCACAAACGTCATATCGACCACTTAAAAAAATATTTCTAATTAATAAGAGGAAATAAAATAAAAGAGCTGCAGTTCCTCGATTATTAAGACGTGGACTATCGAATAAAAATATATTTAGCACCTCTTCAAAAAACTTTACTTAGCCAATTCATTATACCCACTGAAAGTTATATCTACCAATAATATATCTAAAGTTGTAATACCTAGCCACCGGTACGCACCCTGGCCATTTCACGCGTTGAGTTCTTGTCGGTGTTCAGGAAAATTTCCGCGCTACTACGCTCTCTTTGACATAGCGATAAGGCGCCTATTGCTCACCTTGTAATTTTAATAATTTGTTTTCTGTATCGCTTACTATGTCTGGTGTACAATAAAGAGTCTTTGTATTGTATTGTATTGTATTGTATTGTGAAGAGGGCTTTAATATCCGCCAACATCCTCTGCGTTCTGGAGCCTCCGGTCTTCTGTCGAACCGACAGCAAAAGGCCAGATGGCTTAACTTTAGTGCCATGGCAGAACGGGAAGTGTTTGCTGTCGGACGTTACGTGCGTTAGTACTTTCGCCGCCTCGCACCTCAGCTGAATAGTCCGCGGCAATCCGCGGTGGATTTTGCGGTCAAAAAACGGCAGAATTATTTTGTTCCTCTTGCGTTTGAGGCGATTGTTTACATTCGGGCAGTGGGACGTCGAATTACGGAAAGGGGGTCTCACGCTCACGCCCGCGCGGATTCGTTCCCTGGTGCAAAGATTGTCTATCGCCATTAAACGTGGTAATGCGGCCAGTTTGATGGCTACCTTTGCGCCAGGGACAACTCGAGGGGCCTTCTGGACTAAACTTAAGCTATTTATGTAACATTAATAAAAACAAATTAAAACTTCTAACTCTAAATTTCAAATACTTAGAGCCGAACATCATCTTTATTCGATGCAAACAGAACCGTAGCGATAAAAGTATAACTACAAAATTTTGAAATAGATTTACTATTGAGGTTGCCTGGGAGAGATCCTTAAAGGGATTAGTCCGCCTTTGTACAAGTATCTCAAAGTTTGTCAATTGTGTTGTGTTTCTTTTCTTTTGTACAATTAAGAGTTTACATACATACATACTATTTTCTTTTATCCTTTGGCAACATAAAAAGAACTTAAAGTTTTAAGGAATAATAATCATTATAATTTATAAATAAAGTTATACATCTTAAGAAAATATGATGTTTCTATATACCAAACATCGAAGTGCAATGATATTTTACTACGTATATATACTAAACACTTTTTTAATACACGATAAAGGTCAAGAGTAATGACTAATTTCACCAAATCTATAATATTTCGTGAAGTTTTTTGCTAATCCTGTTTGAATGTATGCTTTTGTATATGTTAAAATGGCTAAAATGCCAAACGTATGTTTTAGTTTTTAAGAACAAATAGCTAAATTCTTATAAATTAATTCTTATCAATACAACCAAACGACTAAAGATGTATAAAACTTCAACTCGGGGAGGGCATAATTACTGAAGTGACAAAGGTATTTTCTTTTTTTTTGCACAAAATACTAAACGTCCAACATTTGCAAACTAGAAAAATGGCAAAAGACTGAACGACAGTAAATCGAAAAATGGCAAAAAGGTAACAGTACTAAAATGAAAATAATGAAAGTGATGCTGCATTAAGTAATTTGCTTCCCAAATTTAAGCGTTTTTTGAAAGACTAAAGCGCCAAAAAAAAGTTAAATTTTGCTCCAATCGCTTTGAAACCTAGACAGTTCGATGCAGAAAAATTCGCTGATTCTGGTGATATGCATAACTCATTTTAGCCCAAAGTGTCGCTTTAGTACTTTTGCCTGCCGAGCGACGATATAAATAGATAGATAGATAAAGCTACTTGCTGTAACTTAATTGTCTAATCTTGAATTTCAAACCTTTGTAACTCTGTTATTATGTGAAAATAGCTTGATTTTTTTCCGTATGATAGCACGCGTTTGTTAGCTTTGGTTTTGAAAATAAATATATAATAGTCATATAGGTATACCGAGCTGTTATTGTCATATCATGCATGTGAATTACGCAATATCTTTCAGTAGTGAAATTGAATTGAAACTTCTAAAACACCGACTACTACCTACCTTACCTACCTACTGTTTTGCGCAGAAAATCGGCCGAACTGAAGTAGGACTCGCGCAATCTCGATACCACACAAATTTAAAAACCACCAAAAACAATTAAATCGAGGTGGGTCGACTGGTTGATATTAATTAATTTGATGACAATAACATGATAACGGGCTTATACCAGGGTATCATATGTATATCAGACGTGATTGCATTGATAAGAGCCACTTCAGACCGGCTTTCTGTGCGGGAAAATACCTTGCTATCTCGCCGTATCCTTGGCTACTTAGAGATTAGTTATACTACGTATTACACTAGGACGTCCGCCAACGAGATGGACGGATGACCTGGTGAAAACCGCTTGCTCACGATGGATGGGGGCCGCCTCCAACCGAAGCAGCAGGAGTTTTACGGGGGCGGCCTATGCCCAACAGTGGACGTCCTGCGGCTGATATGATGATGATGATGATTAAATTCTTATGGAGATTCCCAAAATTTACATCGTAGATTTCATTTAAGATAGAGAAAAACACCCTTGCATACAAATTGCAATAAATAAGTTTTTGCGTAAAACGTGATAGGGTAAACCATACAGTAATTGACCACGTTACAGTAATTGCCCAATTGATTTCTTTTACCCGCCTGCGAAGAAGGAGTATGTATGTATGTATATCTATTCCTATGTCTTCTCGTAACTACTCAATGGCTGAACCGATTTTGATAAATGATACGTCATTAGATTCGTCTTGATGACGCGAGTGACACTGGGTACATGAAATTCTTGAAAATCAAAATTTACACATCCTCGCACAGCACATCTCTGGTGGAAACAGCTGAGCGGAGCGAGGCGAGGTAAATGAAGCGTTTCTATTGGTTAACGAAAAACACATTCCTGGCAACACATCCTCGCACATCTCTGGTCTGGTGGAAACGCTGCTTAAAGTTGGCAATAAATTTACATAACACGTTTCATACATTGAACCATAATTTAACATCTTTCAATTTTTAACATGAAACCACCTTTACCTTTACAGAGCGATGTTGTTAGTGTTGTGTGCTACCCTACATTTGCCAGTTGTAATGAAAATGATGACGAAAACGCGGGTAGTTGTGTACCGGTGTCAGTTTCGTCGGGTAGTCGCGCGAGCAGAGCGGCGGCGCGCAGTGCGCGTGTTGCAGCAGCCACCGAGTCGCGTTGCTCCGAAGACGAAGGGCTACGGATTAGCCCGAAACATGTCGAGCTAAATGAGTGAGTTATCCGGGTCAATATATTTAATATAGATATTTTTTCACGCTTTGCTATAGCAGATATAAATGCAGATGATTGTATTATCTTATAGTTTATTTATTAAATGAGTGCGACCTGCTAGCGTGGAGATGGACGGCTGTGCGTGCTGAATATGCTTGCGGTTTTGTGACTTTTAGATGATAAGATTTCGACTGTCCCAATTTGAATTTGTTATTTATTATAATAAGTTTAAACCTAGGTTTAATTAGTATGTTAAGTGTAAGTTTAAATAAATAGATTTCGTTTTCGTGGTGCATTAGTGTAAACTGTCATGCCACGTGAACATAATTTTTACCAATAAATAAATTAATAAATTAAGGGGCTGTTTCGGTTATCTATTGTGTGCCCGAAAGTTATATGCCATAATTTCATTTGCCCGAAGATCATATGCCCGAAACTTCATTTGCCCGAATGTTTCGTTTAATAGAAAATTCATTTGATATATTCTTATTTTCCCGAAAATTAGATGCCATTATGATACGAATGCAATACGTATTGTTTTCCATATTATTAAGTGCAATATTATCATTTAAAAGAATATTAAAATGCCATACTACATAAAGTACAATTCAATAGAATCTGTCAATTTTCTACATATTTAAGACACCCTATCGTGGGCACACTTGATTATATATGTCCCTGTTGTTGCAATTATGATCTAAAAGGAATCAAAAAAGAATAATAGTCACATCACAAAGCCTTAGGCAGCCCGGTGTTTATATTAGTAGGCTGGAAGTGTCTACAGGATTGTCAGATTCTATTGAATTGGAGTTTAGTGTTTATTTTAATTATGATTGATTAAAATTGCTTTATTCTATTACTAATCTATATATTATCTTTATTATCCGGGCTGCTATAAAAAAAACCTAACATCGAAGGCTAAGGCGGAAGCTACGCTCCGCTTCGCTCCCGCCTTAGCCTTCTTAACCTAACCTATCCGAGTCAATTCTGCTCCGAACCGACTTGCTTGAAATTAATATTATGGGAAACAAAGATTCTGTCATTTGATTAATATGGTAAACAATGAGTAGTGAAAATGAATTTATAAGAAAAAACATTATGGCGGTTGAATATTATAGCACATGAAATTCGGGCAACTGGAATTCGGTCAAGTGAAGGTATACCGACTGTTTTACCATCCCTTGATTAGTGTTAACTGACGGTTAAATGTGATGCCGTCTCTATTTGTTTTGTTCGAATAGACCGAGACGGCATCACATTTAACCGTCAGTTAACACTATAAAAGGATGGTGAAGCAGCCCCTAAATCTTTTATATTTTATGTTTATAATAATGAAAGGGATAGTGGTGTGGTGGTGTCGTATCGGGCTAGGATAACACCTCTCCATTTCTTCAGTGGGTATCGTAAGAGGCGACTGAGGATATAGGTTAAGGTATACCGTAGGCAACAGGCTAGCAACCTGTCACTATTGTACCGTTTTTGTCAAACTTAAAACCTACAATTGCTAAAAGTGGCTCCGAAACGGTAACGCCATTTGGGAATACAGGCGTGATGTTTGTGTGTGTGTGTGTGTGTGTGTGTGTGTGTGTGTGCGCGTGTGTGTGTGTGTGTGTGTGTGTGTGTGTGTGTGTGTGTGTGTGTGTGTGTGTGTGCGTGTGTGTGTGTGTGTGTGTGTGTGTGTGTGTGTGTGTGAAAGGGATAGTTAGTGACTTCACATCAGAAAGGTTAAAGGAAAAAATAATTTAAAATTAACCCAAATTTAGATTTACGACGACGACAATAATATGCGTGAATGGCAGGCAAAACCCATTTGATAACACTACACTGAATAGCAATGAATCAACACTTGTTATCTTTATCAAATATTGCGAAATACTGGATTGTAATGATACGTAAATACTTAAAATTATTAAAAGTTGCCACTTATTTTACAAGTGAGAGAGTTTGGATTCGTACGGCGAAATAGTTTAAGAATTTACTACATTATTTATTATCAACGAATGTCAATTGTATGACGAGTGTTCGTGACTTATGTTAGTAGATTGCAAATTGATCGAATATTTTGTCAACCTCATATTAACACATTTTTTGACAGCAAAATCGGCTATAACTAGCTCGTGTTTAAGTTGTTTTTGGACCAATCAAATCGGTGAGATACGAGTATGAGGAAGTTACTAGTAGATTAGCGGCGGGCAACGTTGCATCAGTGTTTTTTCTTAGGTACTTTTTCTAAACACGAAATACATATGTACTTAATAGTTGTTTATTGTTTTTTTTTACGCAAGTCTATTTACGACCTGATTCATCATTCTCTTATAAGTCCCTGGTATTTTACGTAAACACGGTAGGTACGTAATCCGTGATGCCATCTCTATTGATTTAGCTTATTGACGTGGCACTGGGTAGGCCATATAACACGGAGACAGATCGGCAAGCGTAGCGTAGGACGTCCACCAACGAGTTGGATGGATGACCTGATTAAAGCCGCGGGGACGTATCTGAATATCGAAAATGTATATATCTAATGTTAAAAAGTCAACGGTCACAATATCGAAAGTAGGTTAGATTAGGTTAGGTTCGATATTTTAACTATCGATATTTCTATTTTCTATATTCAGATGCGTGCCCAAAGCCGCAGGTTCAAGGTATACCGCTTCCAACAGAAGCAACTGGAGATTTATGGGGACGGCCTATGTCCAACAGTGGACGTCCTACGGTTGATAATAGTGACGATGATGATAAAACAGAGACAAAAATATGTAAAGTTCAAATGGAAAGAGAAACATTGCCGAACAGTGAGACGTAGGTAGACTAAAGAGAAGCAAAATTGAGCATACATATCGGTTTTTTTTTTAGTAAATATTTCTCTTACCTATACTGCGAAATTTTTAAACATGGCGTTGGTTTGTTTACCAGTGGAAAGTACCGCCCCTGACGAAGTTTCCGGGTAGAGTTAACCGCACCGAATAACCAATTCTCTATACTAATTAGTTCCTGAATCGAAATTACCTAAACGATCGAAAAACCATCTTTCAATCAGATCTCCGTTTAATCGAATTGGGTTTTTTCAGCTTTTTTGTTTTCGCCTCAGAGGTTGACTGGATTATGGTCCATGTCCGAAGTTGTTGTGGTAAACAAGGGAAACTAATAAAAAACCGGCCAAGAGCGTGTCAAACACGCCCAAGATAGGGTTCCGTAGCCATTACGAAAAATCAAGTAATATTTTTCAAAGGATTTCGTATTGTGCACGGAATCTTTCAAGTTTAGGTGTAAGTATATTTTATACCTTAGGCTGCTATTTACTCTTAAACTACTAATAATTCTCCAGCAATCTTACCGGTTATAATTTTCCTTGTAAATTTGAAGTACTAGTGTACTAGTTTAGATTTTAGAGGTTTTAAAGTTGAATGTTTCGCAAACAGATCACTGAATCGAGAAATCGTCTAGGCAATCCCAATGATTTTAAAAGATCTATCCAACGATGCCCCACACTTATAGGGTTAGTCGAGAAAAAAAAATCACCTTTACTTTATGTCTGTGGAAGGAACCCTAAAAAATTTTTTTTAGTTTTTTTTTTTTTTCACTTTGTCGGCGTGACTGATATGTATATTCATGCCCAATTACAGCTTTCTAGTACTAAGAGTTTCTGAGCTTACCGCGGATAGACAGACAGACAGACGGACAGACATGGCGAAACTATAAGAGTTCCTAGTTGACTACGAACCCTAAAAACTTAGAGTAAGCGTCATACCACAACATATAATCCTTCTAGGTCCTAGAATCTAGGTTCACTTCGTTGTTCGTCTCTCTGTCTAGATCTGGTCCGTCTGTCGATACCCTTTATCTCAGGAACACGTTGAGGTATTAAGCTTCATATTAAATAAGTACTCAGGTCTTGAAGCAGTGGAAAAATCAAACTTTTAAGTCTACGCAATGAAAATATCTTATACAGTGATTAAATTACATATTTCCATATAAACCAAATCCTATAGGGTAACTCGAGTTACCTTAGAAAGTTGAAGTTTGGTGTGAATTAGCTCTCGCACAGCCATATACGTAAAGTCTAAAGATCTTAAATTTTATGTCTGTCTGTCTAAAGGTGCGGCCAAACCGCTTCTTAAAATACGCACACGGTGCGGAATCGCAGTGACGTGCCATATTATTGAAAAAATGTCTTCTTTCTTTAAACGTCACGACTTTGGTTCGGTGAAGACCTGAAGCTTACGACACGTCACTGCGATTCCGTTTTTAAGCAGCGGTTTGGTCGCACCTTTAGTCAGCTAAAATTTCGTTTTTATTTTTGACATTTTTAATTTGGCGTCCTTCTACGAAATTCAATAAACCCAATTAATGCAGAGAACTACAAAACAAGGTATCTCATGTAATAGGGGAATGGGACGCATAAGGCCTGATTGGCGTGTAGAACTGTCACATGCGCAGAAATTAACTGTCAGCGCTACACTTTCGTGCTGCGGCTGTAAACTTTGTTTGTAACTAGCAGATTGACAGACGCATTAGTAACAAATAGAATGTGACGGGAGTGCGTTCATTGAATTAATTAAGCGGTGATTAACTCCAATGTGTAAGGTCGCCTCTGAGTCGGTGCAAGCCACAAGCTCAAAGCGTTAAAGGGAATTTTCACTTTATATGGCGCAGTTTATTTTTTTCAGAATTAGGTAACTCCGAGTTGGAAATCCTTCAACCATATTTTTGTGCATTTTTACTTTAAATGGTGCATTTTTTTTTTCTCAGAATCAAATCATTCCGAGTTCTCTTCACTCAGAATCACGAGCACTAGGTATGATTTGGACGAAGAAAAAAGTGTCCCTATTTTTTGTCAGTTTAGTGACTTTTTTTCATACAGTTTATATGGGTCGTTACGTTACGAAATGGACACATATTTTTTTTATGGAAAATTGGGGATATTTTTTTTCTTCGTCAAAATCAATGTGCTCGTGATTCTGAGTAATTAGAACCCAGAATGATCTGATTCTGAGAAAAAAAAATATGCGCCATTTAAAGTAAAAATGCACAAAAATATGTTTTAAGGATTTGATACAGCAACTGTGCTAAGTAACTAAATAAGCCCACTAAATAAGGCCGCCTTTTGCTTACCTTATTGTAATTTTCTCTCTGTCTGTGTACCTGTTTTCTGTATCGCTTACTATTTCTGGTGTACAATAAAGATTAATTGTATTGTATTGTACTGTATTGTATTGTATTGTAAATGTTCTGAAGACATAAACACTTGGAATTTCCACTAACATAATAGCAACAATAATGATAAACTAAGAAAAGTTTAAAGTTAATATCTCAAAAACGGCTGAACCGATTTTTATCAAACATAGCATAGCTTTAGGTTAAGTTTAGATTTAGTAACCCTTAAGGTTAAGGTTCTGGCAGAATATCAGCGTTGCGAAGCAATTCGCGACATCGTGCTGAGCCAGATTCCCTTTTTGTGTCCATTCTGCTCTTTTCGCTTTTGTTTTGTTTGTTTTTGGTATGTATTAATGTGACCAAATAAATATATTTTCTTTCTTTCTTTCTAAGAACCACCGCAAAGAAACTCACTTTCGCGTAACAAAACCACATCGGAATCCGTCCATCCGTTTGAGAACTACGATGCCATAGACAGACAGACAGACATTGACGTCATACTTATGAAACCCTTCTTTTAGCGTCGGGGGTCCAAAAGCAAATTTTTCTTAAAAAACCTTTTTTATAGTGATTTGATTGAGTGGCCTTGAGGTTTGATCTATGGCTTCTCAAGCAGAGGATTGTAGATTCAAATTTCCTTTAAAATTTACCGCGAGCTGTACAATGAAGGAAAACATCTTGAGGAAACCTACATAAACCAGCGAATCAGTTCAATTGTGTGTGAAGTTCCCAATTCCTCACAGGGCTCTCTCATTTTGAGAGGAGGCCTGTGCCCAACAGAGGGACGTACATAGGCTGGGATGATAATGATTCTAACTATAACCTATTTCAAATCAGTCGTCAAAGTTTAATCTCAGGTGTAGAAAAAAAAATTTTTTTTTTTCAAATCGATTTATTGTTACCTACTTCAGTTAGTTTATTTTATTTATCTCGTGCTTATAAAAATAGTTTCAGTAAACTTCAGTAAGCTGGTTGAAAGAGCGAGACAATTGGCTAAGTAAAGTTTTTTGAAGAGGTGCTAAATATATTTTTCTTCGATAGTCGACGTCTTAATAATCGAGGAACTGCAGCTCTTTTATTTTTATTTCCTCTTATGAATTAGAAATACTTTTTTAAGTGGTCGATATGACGTTTGTGAGATTGAAATGGCAGAACCGTTGAGGGCTCAGTACTTAGAAGAAACAGTAAAAAAAAACGACACCTGTCACTACTGTCACTGTCAAGTAGAATCTAACCTAAAACCGTTTTATTTGCTTTGCGATTTGGTGCGATCAATGTGTTTTTTGGATAATTTTTAAAGACCTCTCAGCACAAACTCAGTACTTTAAAATTTGCCGCATTTCTCCACGACCTTTGCATAATAATTGGACCACGATTGGACAGTTTCGACGACTATTTTGGCTCTGCTTCTTCGACAACGCTATCTTGTATTCTCGACGACACTTGGCTTGACTTTTGGACCATATTTTCTATTTAAGCGGCTTCACCTTTCAATACGAAATGAGTGAATTTGTGCGAGCAGATTCAAGGAACTTGCTACACATGGCTATGAGTCTAGAATATTTTGGCACCAGTGATAAGTATACAATGTTGCCGAAATCAGAGGAGATAAAGCACTTGTCCGTACCGGTAAAATGGATGAACGTAAGTACAAAATTATATCAATACAGTTTCTTGTCTATTTTTTTTAAATTACATTTTAGGGCATCAAAAGTTGAATATGTTGCCGGACCAAAGTTGTTCGAGAGCACAGAATAACAAAAACATATTACCTATATTGTGACCATTTACTTAAATATCAACTGACAATGTGATTGATGCGACAGGTGATATTGTTCTGCATTGGCTGGTATATATTATGATAGAGTAAAATTTCTGTGGTTAGTGAAACATTATATTGTAACTAGCTGTTGCCCCGCGACTCTGTCTACGAAGAATTCGCTTATCGCTTTCCCGCGAGTACTATGCATTTTTTCGGGATAAGACTGTGAGATAAAAAGTAGCCTATGTTCTTCCTCGGGATTCCAACTACCTCCATAATGAATTTTGGCTAAATCAGTTCAGCGATTGAAGCATGAAAAGTTAACAGACAGACAGACAGAGTTCCTTTCACGTTTATAATATTAAATATAAGTAAGGATTTATAATAATTTTGATCTTTTTTTCAGGTGGATGTAAACACACGTTGGTGTTTTTATTTTGGTTGCAAGAAAAAGCCAGTGAAGGAGCATAACCTTTTTTTTCCAAGGACATGCATTTTTCCATAAAAAAGAGGCATAGAAGTATCACAGAACTCCTCAATGGTTAATGAAAGAGAATAGAATAGACTTAAGATTTAGCACGGAAATGTAATTTTGAACATGACGATCTCTTAATACAGAAATGTATTTTTAGTTGACAATGCAAGTCCAGTCGACAATAAGTACAGTCAGCAAATTTTTTTTCTTTAAAATATCATTTTTGGTTTTTATTTGTGTAAGCTTTTATTTTTCCTCACAATACTTTTTGTTGACTATACTTGTCTTGCATTGTCATCTAATCTGTAATCAGTATAAGTACTGCTGTGCTAAGCTAATGGTACATTAAATTTGTATTCTCATTTTGTTTTATAATTATAATACATACATACTCATACATTGCAAGTCGAATAAAATTTAATTGAATTTGCAGGTGGTAGGACCTTGTGCAAGGTCCGCCCGGATTGCTACCACCATCTTGCTCGCTAATCCTGCCGTGAAGCAGCAGTGCTTGCACTGTTGTGTTTCGGCGTGGAGAGTAAGACAGCCGGTGAAATAACTGGCACTTGAGGTATTCCTTCTTTGGCCTCTAGGTTGGCAACGCATCTGCAATACCCAGGTGTTGCAGTTGTCTATGGGTGGTGGTGATCTCTTACCATCAGGAGATACACTTGCTCGTTTGCCATCCAGTCGAATAAAAAAAAAAAAAACTTGTAAAATATGTTTCTTTTCACTTATGATTCTCATCATCAAAAATAACGAAAAAATGTGCAGAATTTGTAACATTGCTTACAGAGATTTTGATCAGGTTCGATTCCCGGTGATGTATGTATTAGAGTCAGACAAAATAAAACAGTTGAATGCCATATATATCCATACTAATATTATAAATGCGAAAGTGTGTGTGTTTGTATGTTTCTCCGTCTTTCACGTCGCAACGGAGCGAGGGATCGACGTGAATTTTGGCATAGAGATTGTTTATGGGCCACAGAGTGATATAGGCTACTTTTTATTCCGGAAAAATAAACAGTTCCCGAGGGGAACAGCGCGCGATAACCGAATTCCACGCGGGTGAAGCCGCGGGCAAAAGATAGTATATATACACATCCAGGTGAACTGGTAGAACAAACAATACAATCTAGGGTCACTGTCACAAGTACAAGTATTAAAAATACAAGTAAATCACCACAGTTTTGTTATAACTTATGATCAATGGTATGCATATTGTTTACATGTATAACACACAAGTTAATCAAACCACGGTTGCTTAGGAAATGAAAAATCTTAACAGCGCGATTCAGCTTTTCCTTGAGACGAGATAGTGACATCTTTTGATGCAAAAGTAAACTAAAATCCCGGTTTAACACATAGTGACCTATAATATTTGTATTACATTTCCTTGTATTTCTTAGTAGTACTTCTAATGCCTTTATGGGGATGGCACAATATTTAATTAAAAATACGACTTGTTTTTAAATTACCCTTTGCCAGGAATATTATATACATGTTCCAATAAATCGGGTCTTTTGAGACATGTTTATGCTAAATGTTTTTATGATAATTTGTGTATTTATGAAATAAAAACAATATAAATGAAGTATTGCATTTTTATTATGTTACTCTGCAAATTAACTAAAACCATCTAAAACACATGCAATAGGACAGCTTTGTATAGGTAGCATGTTCCAACAAATAGGCTCTTCTGAGTCATATGCTTATGCTAAACGTTTTTATGATAATTTGTACATTTATGAAATAAATAAAATATAAATTATTGCATTTTTATTATATTACTCTCCAAATTAACTAAAACTATCTAAACCACATGCAATAAGACAACTTTGTCTACATAATTTTATGTGGTTATGGTTAATAACAGAGAGGCTTCAAAAATACGGATTCTTTTAATCTTCAAATCACGCATTTCACATGTATCCTCAAGCTCGCTATGACTTTAGATGGACAAGTGCAAGTTGCAAGCCACTTCATTCTGTAAATGATTTAGCAGAAACTCTTCCTTCAATACACTTTGAAATAAAGAATATTAACCCATTTGTGCAACATGCAATTAATTATTTTAATGTATTGCATGACTCTTACTGAGACCATGTCCTTTTTATTGTTTTGGTAAAAAAACACGATATATCTCTGCTTTCTGTTATGTTTTCCTTTGCCGTGTTTGATGTTGAAGGGCTAGAGGGTTCGTATAATGATGTTGTTGATGAGCAACTTGCAGTGGAAGATGAAGCTGACCTGCACCAAGTCGCTTGTAAAGACTAGGATGCCTAAATACGCCGAATTCCGAAAATCTCGTTTGTATTTCATAGACGAAGGTACAAAGCATTGGAAAACATTTCTGTAATGCTCCATTTCTACTCGAATACTGTCGGAGTCGTCTGAATCCATTGTAGGGATACTGTGATTCGAATTTACTCGTAAGGCAGTCCAAATGTCAAGCCAAGGGTGGCCGAGAATTCAAGATAACGTTGTCTAAGAAACAGAGCCAAAATAGTCGTCGAAAATATCCAATCGTGGTCAAATTATCGTGCAAAGGTCGTGGAGTGATGTGGCACATTCAAAAGCCCAGAGTTTGGGCTAAGGTCGTAAAAAATTATCCAAACAAAAAACACACTGATCGCACCAAATCGCAAAGCAAATAAAATGGTTTCAGGTTAGATTCTACTTGACAGTGACAGCAGTGACAGTTGACTTCGTTTTTTTTTAATGTTTCTACTAAGTACTGAGCCCTCAACGGTTCTGCCATTTCAATCTCACAAACGTCATATCGACCACTTAAAAAATATTTCTAATTAATAAGAGGAAATAAAAATAAAAGAGCTGCAGTTCCTTGATTATTAAGACGTCGACTATCGAAGAAAAATATAATTAGCGCCTCTCCAAAAAACTTTACTTAGCCAATTACGAACTATTCCGACAAAATACGATGGCAAAACATTATTTACTACTTGGATAACAGTTGATTCCGTTATCATCTCGTGCCTTGTCCCTCGTCTCCCAAGGTCCACGTGCGCTTCCTCATCGGCGCAGGCGCCGTTGTTTCGCAACCCGCATGCGCGCGGACACGAGACCGCATCGCTCCAGAATACATCAACGATTATTACTATGATAATGTAATACATACTGATGCACCGGATGGCATTGAGAAAGCGTTTTTCAGGTACTTTTTATGATCGGAGGGTATATCAACTCAAAATAATACACTATTTTGATTTTGAACATGAAACTACCGTGAGACTCACTCATATTAAATGATATTGTAACGGATAACTCACGTCTTAAACCGAGTTTAGCTCGACATGTTTCGGGCTATTTCGTAGCCCGTCTTCTCAGGAGCACGCGAACGCGACTCGGCGGCTGCCGCAACACGCACACTACGTGCCACCACTCTGCTCGCGCGAGCGAAATAGCCCGAAACATATCGAGCTAAACTCGGTTTAAGACGTGAGTTATCCGTTACAATATCATTTACTATTTTGATTTAGAACTTCCAGAAATTAAATTGTCGAAATCAAATAGATTTTGTCGAGTTAATTTGCTCTTGCTTGATCTAGGAGTGCGATTTTATAATATTTTTTTCAGACGTATTATCATTGTAAATTTTAGAATCCGATGGATTGCTGCAGTTAACCGGAAATAGAGAGAAAGAAAGAGATTTCAGACGTGCTGATTTACAAACTCAGTGAATTAAAGAAAGTGCTTTCAGACGGGCTGCTTCGACAAACTCAGTGAATTAAAGAAAGAAAGAAAACATTTATTCGTGACATTATTACACAAAATACATAGAATAAAACTGTTTTGTGACCGTGATACGTATTTTTATCACGGTCACAAAACGGTCCTATGTAATCTAGATAGCTCTTTCGAACCCAGCCGAGTATTAAAAGAAAGAAAGAGATAAAATAATCTATTTATAACAGCAGTGACACATTACACAGGTTAGAAAAAATACATAAGTAGTGTTGCCGTAATAAAAAGGTCCCGGTTCAGCATATCGCTGGTTGAAAACCAGCACTGTTCTTCCGCCGGGCCATAGAAGAGTGAAATTACGGAAAGCCACACAAAACAGACACAAAAATAGTTACTAGACTAAAATATTAGTTGGCTGTATCTGTACCCACGTAAAAGCGTTACGACAGTGGACTTTATGTACAATTCCACCATATTATTACTTATGTATAATCCATGGCAAATTTAAAGAACCCGCACAATCGTATCGGCTGGGGTCGAAAGGAATAGAATAGACCAGTGTTTTTCAACCTCTGGGTCGAAACCTCCTGGGGGGTCGCGAAGCCTCTTTAGGGGGTGGTGGAGCCCCTATTAGTAGCTGGGAAAACTGCTTCAGCACAAAAAAGAAAAAGTTTAAAAATATTTGTTAAGTAAATGTTAACTAATTATACAATTAACTAATTATATTTAAAAAAATACATGAAAAACAGTGGGTAGGGGGTCGCAAAATATCTCTATACTAAAAGGGTCGTGTCATGAAAAAGGTTGAAAAACAATGAAATAGACCATGATTTCTCATTACATGGCAAGGCCTAGACTAGATAATACTAGTAACCCGTGACTTAGCACAGAATCTAACTCACATTTAAGCACGCCAGTTAGGGTTTCTGTGATCATGTCATGAGGTCCGTTTGAAAACTTTGAAATTTGCGTCATGTCTGTGATTTGTTAAGTAACTAAATGAGCCTAACGCAAGCAAGACTAACGTGAAACGGACCTCTCGAAACTAAGTCGTGGTAAATTAGTCGGTTGGTTTTCTCTCTAGCAGAAGAACGTGGATTCAAACCCGTACTCGCACCTCTGTTTTTCAGAATCTATACGCAAAATTAAATTATAAGTTTACCAAGAGCTTAACGGAGAGGAAACCCTACCTCCCAAATCCCAACAGCCCAAATTCTGTCATTCTGAAAAGAGATCTGTGTTTGGACACAGACTGCTTGCTGCTGGCAGTGGGACTACATACATAAATATATATACTTATATCAGTTGATTTAATATTATGCAAGTTTTCTTACAACTTAAAGATGTTTTATGTTCCCTTACACATTTTTTTATTTAATTATGTATGCCATGGATTAATAGACTTTTCCTTGTCAGCGTCTATAATCTTATAATTAACTGTTTGCGGAAGTAACTTAGGTTCATTAAGTGTACAGTTAGGCTTGGCATTTTAAATATTACAAAACCGTGACAAGGCCTACGAGTTATATGTAAAATCACTACTTAAATTGTTTATTATAAGTTTTGCGGCACGATGTGTTGGCTTGTAATATCAGGGAGTGGACAGGGATTGAGACCATCGAGAAACTGTTCAAATTGGCGCTTGATAAGCAAAAATTTAACATGATATGAATGAATGAAAAATGGGGGGGGGGAGGGGTGTAACTTGTATTACAATATCATTTTTACAAAACTTATTTTACTTCTACATATATATACGTACGCAGTGCCAGTCAATAATATTCGCGACTTTAGCATGTGGGTGACGAATGGTGTTCTTTGGGGAAATCTAATTAGGTTTGTCCAGCAGTAGTTGTCTGTCGGTCAAAAATGATGATGATGAGACAAAAAATGATCGACAACCGAAAACAATGAAACAAAATGCATCATAATTATCATATTTTAGTACAGCTTAACGAAATCGTCCTAAAAAAATCTAAAAGTTTTTAAAGTCAAGTTCAGTTTGCCCGTAGTATGTTAGCTCACGTGAATCTGCGCATGCGTTCGAACGTGCGTAGAAGGAATTAAAAAAATATTTCGTGACGTCAGAGTTTTTGACGCGAAGACGATGGGCGGAGTTGAAGTGAGTTAGAGACGTGGTAATATTTTGATGGGTTATGATTCTTTTGGGGTTTTACAATAACAGTATTTAATTAAGTGTGTCAATGTTTTGATTATTAAGTCTGTAAAAATGTTAGTGGGTAACAAAAAAACTCGAATAAGCTTACAAAACATTTTGTTTACCTAAAAGATAATTACTACATTTTCAACAAAAAGGAAGTTTAATTTTTTTTAAAGCTTACTCCCATATCCAACGTAAGTATAGCGCATCGTTGCCAATATAAACAATCAATGTTTTATGCATGTGAGAGAAAAAAAACAAGATAAACGTGACCGCGGCGATTGAAACTAATTCATTGCACATATTGAAGTAAATGCATTGCCCAATACCCACACGTGATGCGAAACGTGGTGACTCCATAATTCGCTATTACTTACAAGAATAAATGCTTTATTTATTCATCGTATGGCGATAACACACTGGTTGACATAATTTATTGCTAAATACAACAACTAATACAATATAATACTTAATACAATAATAAAAAAAACTGCCACTTCAACGAGCTAATTCACTTGGCTATGTCGGTGACCCTCGTTCTTCTACGTATCGCCTCTCCGATTCTATCCCGTAGAGCCATTGACATTTATGCCTTACGGCGTAGAGCAGACGTTTTCAACCGGTGTGCCGCGTATATTTTCAGGTGTGCCGCGATTGCCGCAAAGTGTATGCCGCAATGAAGTCATGAATAGCTATTTTAATGAGAAAATAGAAAACAACTGACGCGTGCTTTGTGCGATTCGTACCCAAAGGTGTCACCGAGACCCTATAAGTAAGCCTCCGCTGTCCGTTTTGTCATACCTATTATGGTTTTACTTTATGGAACCCTGTACGCGCCAGTCCGACTCGCACTTGGCTTTTTGCCGGTATGCCGTGAAATTTTGATGAACGTAAAGTGTGCCGTTAAAACCAAAAGGTTGAAAACGCCAGCCGTAGAGACACCCCGAGCATGCTCTCTCCACAGCAGTGGCGTAGATGAATATTTTTAGGCAACCCAGAGAGTGAGAGGTGTGAGTTACGTAATCATCGGATGCATAACCTCGCAGTTAGCTTGTACTTACGACCTTTCGTCAATAAGATTTAGGCAACTCAGTGGGAATCGAGTTGTTACAGCGCCACGCTACCTGCTCCACAGCTCGCTGAGCCACTCTGAGCCATTGTTTACTAAAATAGGGTCGCGGAGCACGAGGAAAATCGCGCAATGACTTCAATACTTGTCTCTGTCACTCGCGCGTGAATATTTGACGTAGCATTCGTACAAATTCACATGTGCGAGCAGGACGGCAAATATTAACGCGCGAGCGACAAAGACACATAGTGAAAGGTCATTGTACGAAATTGTTCGTGCTCCGCGACCGGAGTATATCTATTTAAATTTCCAACGATACTGTTTATTTGGGATCGAAATGAGGACGGTTAGTTTAGTGTTAACGTCTTCGCGGTTTCCCACGCTGTTAGATAAACTTTATGTGTAACAAAACAAACACCGACGATTACTTTATAATTAGCGAATTGCGGACTTGCGTGTTTCTTACTGAGTCACGTTTATATCGTACTAGAGCGTCGCACGCGTGTGCTATTCGGTCTGATAGTTACAATTTAAATTCCGGGATCTTTCAGAATTCCCCTGGGAATTCCCAAAGTTTATATCGTGGTTTTCATTGAGCTTGTGTTAAGAACAACTGTCCAAAATGTCAAGACCCTAAGCCCAGCGGTTAAAATTTCAAGATTTTATCATTGTCCCGTGGAAATATCGGGATAAAAAGTAGCTTATGTGTTATTCCAGACGTACCGCTACCTACATACCAAATTTCATGACTCTAAGCCCAACGGTTGGTATTTTGAGATTTTATCCCTATCCCGTGGGAATATCGGGATAAAAAGTAGCCTATGTGTTATTCCAGACGTCAAGCTATCTAACAGCCGTTTTAGCGTGAAGGAGTAACAAACACACACACACACACACACACACACACACACACACACACACACAAACTTTCGCGTTAATAATATAAGTAGGATTACCTGGCTTTTTCCCGCGAGTTCGTCTGCTAAAATTCATTTATCGTTATAGGTATTACCACCAGAGTTGAAGTCAGGCGCTCATGAACATGTCATCATGTCATTGTCATTTATGACAGCGAGTGGGATTTTGACATTCACTCATTCATTTCATTCATTCTCCTTTTGTGCAATCAGTTCTTCATGTAGCTGTGTGTGTAATCACTCACTTCAACTCGTGGCGCTACCTATATACCCGCGGGAACCATGTTCTATACTTGAATCGTTTAGGTAATTAACTAAATGTAAACAAACTCCAGCTGCCAGATTTGGTACATTCAAGGATTTTAAACATTTTAATTATCATTGAAATTTCAATATTTAAGACACCAATTGACTTTGTTTTGTTTACATTAAGTTAAATACCTATTACCTATCCAAACCAAGTATAATTATGTTAGATGGAGGAGATCCCTTATCAGGGATAAGTTCGCCTTTGTACCTCTTTCTCTCAGTGTTTTTTTTATTTTAAATATTCTATGTGCAATAAATTTTACATACATACCATGCAATTTTGACAGCTGTGGCCGTATTGGGTAACGCCAGGGCTCGCGGTCACATTCACCAACTCTTCCCACCCTCATCTTGTAACGAGGTGTCATACAGCTCGTTTCATCCTAACTCTTTGTACTGTCTGGTTTAGCACATATTCGAAAAAATAACATTTAAATTCAAATTTCCTTTTCTAAATTCCACACCTGTTCAATTTACGTAGCCATTCTATTCAGAGCCTCCGAGCTGAACACTTACCTTTCTTTTAACCTAGATCCTATAAATCTCTTAAAACTCCATAATAAGCTCATAATTTAGGTACTACTCCTATACGAAGAAAGTTTTTATAATTGTACAGTGCATTTTGTGAAGTTTCATAAGATCATTAGATAATAATACTACTGGACTTCAGTGCCATTGATTTATATAAATAAAGAACTGGGCACGGAAACGTAAGTTGATTAACTATGTATTTTTATAATTGTTGATGCAGTGTCAAAGCATACCTTTTAGATTGCCCTTTTATTATTATCCTAAATAAATATCACTGTCTGCCCTATTCCTGTCTTCTTCCTTTATCCGAACAACTTCCCCGGACACCACCCCGTGACACTGGCGCACCAACGTGGTACACCGTGTGACAGAAAGAAATGGTCAAAACGATTACGATTCCAACGATGTAGGACAATAACGCTACTGGCTTGACATTGGTTATCGCTATACAAATTTAGTGCAAGTCACACTTATATGAGCAAACAAAAGGAATTGTGATAAAAACCGGAACTGAGCAAATTTGCCGTTCACACGACCTCTTTTAACGTAATCCGATCATTTTAATTCTAAAATGATTCACTAAGCACCTTTTCGCACTTAATTCACCCAGTAAAATGTTTTCTTTTGGTGCGTGGGCAAAGTATGAAACTTGATACAGAGCGGCCAAGGATGATTTTAATATTGACGATGTAGAATCCTGCTTTTACTTGGTGAGTTAATATGACAAAGTACTAACTAAGTAACGAACCGACGCATTGTGAATTAAATGGATAGTTTAATGTGATGAGAAAAAATGTTTTATTGTTATTTAAATCCGGTTACAGTCGTCAATTCTCAGCTAAACAAACAAACTTTCTCGTTCCTTCATCATTGAATTAACTGTAGTTTCTATTGGGCACAGGCATCCTCTCAGAATGAGAAGCCCTGGGCTTATACAATGCAAAACAATAAAATAACTCTTTATTAAACACCATAACATAATAAGCAGTACAAAAAACGGTGGTATATAGAGTTTTTTTCCAAGGTAAACAATAGGCGGCCTTATCGCTTCAGAGCGATCTCTTTGAGGCACCTGTAGCGGGTGCAGAGGCAGTACGCAGGTGGCCTGTAGTTCCCATGTTGACTCAGTTCGAATTGGAATTCTACACAAACTGTCCAGTCCAATTGCTAGACAGACAGGTTTTTGTTGGGATTTCTTCGGTGTTTTCCTTATAATAATAAATATTATAACGGTAAATATCACACAAAATTTCCGAAGAACTCAGAAATGCAAACCAGAGTTCCTGAACTTAAGAGACAATAATTGAAGTACTATTTTAATAATCAAGTTGAAGTACTATTTTAATAATCAAGTTACCTCCAGAAAAATGCGTTAGTTAAAATTGACATTAATAGCAAAAAAAAAATCACGTTTGCTTACATGAAAATAATGCGACTGTACAAGTGTACAAAAGCTCTTTTAGTTTAAAATTCCTACTCTATTTCCCCAGTTGTATGGTTCTTTATTAAGTATTCTAATAACGATCATAGGACTTTTTAATAGCAATCCCGCGGTATCTTTGAGTTGAATTACTGGCGCCGCGATTAAGGTTCCTATTTCCGAAGGTGTTGTATTTCAATACGTAGCAACTGGTCCTAAAGATATACTAACGACGGTTAAACTAAATAGATTTTAAGTATTTGAGACCATTGACAACTGCTTATTTAAATGGGACTGGACCGTATATGTTTACCGGATGCACCCACAAAGATGGGCGCACAAAGCCACATGGTGGGTACCACATGAGGGCACCGACGGCAAGGCAAGCCGAGCCGGAGAGACCATGTAGACTAAGAACGAAACATTTTCGTCATGAAAATGGTCCACACACAATCTTATTTTATGCCAAAAGCTAAGCAAGTACTGGCTGTTTGAGTTTAGCTAAGTCACTCGAAGAAAATTAAAAAATTAATTACTTTTACTCCCTAGGGACTAAAGTATTCACTTTACTCCCGCCTCGTAAGGCTATATTGACCTACTTTTGAGCATGAGAAGTGAAAAAAAAATTATTGTTTTGATGTACTGGGTCGGTGTGAAAGATGAAATTTTGACTGTTCATTAATTAAAGTGTCGAAATTAGGCTCCACGTTACTTGAAGTACCTCGTAAAACACACTCGAGATGACTTGGTTTGTTTTGACTTCACTATAAAATAACCAAAAATTCGAAAGCGAAAAGTTGTTCAAACAAACGTTCAAAATGTGTAGTGATTCATCGGCGAAACTGACTGAACTGACTGACTCATAAGACAACTGAATAGTCTACTAAAGGTTGAGTTACGAAACGTTAGTCTGCGAAACAATAAGTCTGCTAACAAATTGATCGGCGTACCGTTACTCGGCGAAACGTTGTCTGCGAATTCAATAATCTGCGTAAAAATTGTCGGCGAATCATTAGGTAATCTATTATTACTCGTATAGACCTGAGTCTCCCTGATGTGACGACCAGGAAGAAGATCTCCACGCGTTTCCGAGATAAAGGGTATTGACAGACGGACGGACGGACGGACAACAAAGTGGTCCTATAAGGGTTCCGTTTTTGCCTTTTGAGACGCGGAACCCTAAAAAATATCGTCGACATAACAGGCAGATTGATTATGCACTGATAGCTGATATCAGTGACACTAATAAGCTTGTTTTTGTTGTGTATAACAAAGCTGATAAAGGCACAGGACTACCGGACGTCATGTGTCATGGTAATGTAGCATAACTGATTGAGTTTCGTGACGTATATCATGGATATGGACGTACTCTAATCTATAAATAGTTTGCCTGGTTGAGCTATTTTTAGATATATTTTTTGTTTAGTGTGAATTGCTGCAAGTCTATAATATGCTGCCCTTATTATTCAGGAACATTTTGTATTTTTAAAGTTGTACAAGTAACGTATAAAGAGTAAAATTTAATTAAACAACTATAGGTACATAAAATAGCATAAAACACATGAAATTAACAGTTAAAAAGGAGACAAAAAAGACTGACCTAAGATACCGTAACTAAATACACAATAACATGTTACTAAAAAAAAATAGAAGTATCTAAATACAAAATAATCTAATAAATAATAATCCAATATTATTAAATTTCCAGTTAAATTAGGTAGGTAGGAACCTTTATTAAATACCAGGATGACCTTGTCTAAATGCTGTAACCATTATTTTAAAACATCATCTATTTTTTTACATTACAAGCTTTTATTTAACTTATTTTATGAATTAAATTAGGATTTTGTTATGAAATCAATCAAGGTACGCGGTACAAAACCCGAATTTAATTCATATAAAATTAGTAATGATCGGGCGTTTTAATATTGTGTTTTATTACAAGCTTAATTCTTTAGCTTGCACTGTTTATTTATTTGTTTGGGTCAAATCTTGGAAGCTAAATTTGACCAACTTCCAGCGGTCCGATAAAATTGACTTGAAATTTGACATACTTATGTAAAGTCAGTCAAAATATCTTTATTCATGCGTGCGTACGTGCGTGCGTGCGTGCGTATGTGTGTGTGTGTATGTATGCGTATTCTATTTGTTGATATATTCAACTCTTTAATGTTTTACTTAAATGTAACTTACTTCTAACTCATATAATATATCTTCCTTGATTATTTTATATTTGGGGTAAGTTTCCTTTTTGCAAATCCAGAAGGTGTGCCTTAACCATTGTCTTAAACTTCCTTAATGTAAATTTAGTATGGATTTGCAGTTAAATGAAAATTTATAGTCAAGTGCAAAAATAAGTATCTATTCGAACCACTCGAAAATATGTTGCTACGACCTTATTGCGTCGGAATAACAGTCTGTGATATTTATTTTTGAAACTTTGAATAAGTTCATTTATTTACACTTGTAGGTATGTACAGTCACCAGCATTAATATCTGCCACAGCGGAGCGTGCAAAAATATCTGACACGACCTTCCGGCCCTATAAATAGAGTCGTATCAGATATTTATGCACGCTTGTTGTGTCAGATATTGGTGCTGGTGACTGTACGTGCGGGTCAAATTTTGCAAGTTGAATTTAATGCACTTTCCATTCCAGTGATCTGATTGACTTGAAAAAGCTTGTATTATTTTTTTTTTAACAAAAACTTATTCTAAACCGAATTTTCGTAATTTTCTTTTCAGATTAAGGGCACAAGGGTGCCAATGCCGGTTTCAACTCCATCAGTTTCGGTTAAAACGCACGAGTATATTAAAAAGGTACAGCCTACTTACTTAGCCTTTATTATTACGAAATATTTGACCCCATTTCAACCGTTATGTAATAGGTATCCTAACAAGACATTGGATAGCATTATGCAATAAATTGGGTACATATTTGTTGACAAGCACGAGGCAGTTCTACATTTACTAAACTTAGGAATCCATCGTATCGGCAAGTAATTCGATTTGCCTAAGAGACGAGACGCCTTGCAACGCCGGAGTCTCGTTACTATGCCTAAACATATCCCTCATTGAGCATAATATTTTATTGAACTACTGGATATACTCGCGACTTTGCTTGCATAAACCTGCGTTTCCATGAGAGTTTTTTTTTTTATCAAATGGGTGACACTCTTTCCCGGCCCGGATAACAACGACATGGAAATACCGGCCGGGTTTTTCGTGTACACGCCCATAGAAGCTCCTGTCAGTTTCGATGGGCATGTACACACAAAACAGGGCCGGTATTTCCATGTCGGTGTTATCCGGGCCGGGGAAGAGTGTCACCCTATCAAATAGCTGGCAAACGAGCGTGCAAATCACCTAATGGTAAGCGATCACCGCCACCCATTACAGCATTATTAGGACTGCGGGTGCGATGCCGGCCTAAAGGGGAGGGGGATAGAGGAGGGATAGTAGGGAGGGGAGTTGGGCCTCTAGGTCTACCACTCACCATACGAAACAGTAGCAAAACTACTATTTCACGCCGGTATTCTGTGGCAGTGTGGTAGTAGCTCGTACATGCAGCCAGCAAGAGCGCGAGAAAAGATGCGCGACGATTTGTTGCGAGTAATGTGTTTATCATGAACCAATAGAAATAAAAAATACAAAAAGACTCCAAATAACCAATCATAATTTGATTGCTTAGTAGCAACATCTCTTGTCTGGGTGAGCGGTTGGTTCCGAAAGAATGTGACGTCTCTCGATGAGAGCGAAACATAGATGTCGCTAGTGCTGCTGCATAAGTAGCGTAGTAGAAATAAGCAACCTGAGATATGTATGCATAGGAAAAATTCGTGTCTAAATTCCTGTCCAGCGGTGGTGTAGGGGTTATAGCACGCAGCACGGATTGCTGAGGACCTGGGTTCGATTCCCAGCGCTGGTCTCTTTTTCTGGTTTTTCTGTGCATCCATGTGTCAGTATTTTCAATAGAAACCCGTCATTTACCTAGCCTCGCACAGCACAGCTCTAGTGGAAACAGCGGAGCGTTTCTATTTGTTCATGAAAAACAAATTCCTCGCGACACATTCTTGCACATCACTGGTGGAAACACAGCCTAAGATGCCTCTCGTGGGTTATTTAACCTATTGCAGCTGTCGTAATGTAATGTAATATTAACATGTCATGGGTTATTAGTATGCATCACGCATGTAACGTACATGTCATAAGTTATGACATGGAGTACATAACACTGTTATATAATGTAGCGTAATTAGTCATGAAATAATATTAAATCCTCACGGACCCTTTCTGTCAAGAACGTCATCCAAGCCTATATACGTACCACGGCTGGGCACAAGCCTTTTCTTAAGGGTTGCTACTTGACTACGGAACCCTAAAAAAGCCGTGATATCCTAGTGGTTTGACCTTCTCTCTCGAACAGAGAAACCTGGGTTGAAATCCAGGCTCATACCACTGAGTTTCTTGAAATTCATGTCAGAAATTACATTCGAAATTTACTCGAGCATACGGTGAGTGAAAGGCGTGAAAGCATCACGAAGAAACCTGATCCTAAGGAGTAATTCAATGGTGTGTGCGAAGCTCCTAAGCCGCACTGGGCCCTTGTCGGAATCACCTCTCAAGCTCTCTCATTCTGAGAGGAGGCCTGTTCCCTAAAGTGAGACGTATATAGGCCGAGATATATGGCTTGCAGGAATTTACGTTACCGAAAATTCGACAGCTGATTTAATATTGGTTATCGATATGTCGGCGGCCGATCGTAAAATCTGCCAGATCACGAAATTCCTAGGCATATCGTGAAATGCCGCCATTCCGTCGATATTCCTAGCTCTATACCGGGCACATCGTCGTGATTTGCCGAAAAAAAGAAAAAATTGGTACGACGAGCGAAGCGAGGAGTGGTTAGTGTGAATTGTGACCACAACTCACGAGCCGAGCGAGCGAAGCGAGCGTGCCGCGGTAGCGGCCGGCGAAGTGCCAGAACTTATATGGCAGCGTTTCACGATATGCCTGGGAATTTCATGATTTGCCTAAACGTCACTAGGCAAATCGTTAAACGGTGAGCTCTGAACGATATGGCGGATGTCCCTTAGCCAATTCATGAAATGGCGCCATTTCAGGATATGCCTAGGAATTTCGTGATCTGGCGGATTTAAGATCGGCCGGCGACAGATATACTACGAGTATACATATACAATTATACTTTATTTAAACACCAAATAAATTTATTCTAATTTATTCCATTTGTTTCTGTATTCTGTGTGTGTTTGTGTATTCTGTGTGTGTGTGTGTGTGTGTGTGTGTGTGTGTGTGTGTGTGTGTGTGTGTGTGTGTGTGTGTGTGCGCGCGCGCGTGTGTGCATTATTAAAGTTAAGACTGTAATTAACACTGAATACAATACAATACAATGACTCTTTATTGTACACCAGAAATTATTATTATTATTTGCATGCCCATAGCAAACAGACTACGAGTACACTGCACAAAAATTGTAATACACATCAACATCCGCTTGACATTCTAGCAAATAAAGCATATTTTGATTTTCATTTTGATTTAAGAATAAAAATAAGAATGATTTAATAGCTGATAAAATATATACACATAAAGAAACACTGACATAATATACACATGCATACCTGTTCCTACCAGCCAAAATGGCCGTCACTCAACTTAGCTATGTCTCGCGAAAAGATCTGAAGATGATTTCGCGACGCTGATTTTCAGTGACGCCATACCTTATAGTGAAGCCCCTCACGTTTGACTATTACTAAAAAACCAGAACTTGACCTAAAATGTATATTTCAATTATTATTATTATTTTATTTATGACGGTGGAAGCATTCTACACTTCCACTGAACGTAGATATATAGTTACTGTTTAGTTTTGTAACTAAGGGACCGCACACATCCCTGTATTATTATTATTATTATTTTGTATTTTTTTTATTGTATACTGTTTTTAAGTATTTTATTTGTAATTATTTTATTTTGAAAAAATGACTTTCTGCCAAGTTTCTTGCGGCGCATTCTTTTTGGCAAAACCTAATGGTCTTTCCATAAGCGCTGGTAGTTTAAAAAATTACGTGTAAAAGTGCCCATTGCGGCCTATTTACTGAATAAATGATTTGAAATTTGATTGTCACTCTAGCTGACGCAACGTCCTAATACTACGTTTGCTCTGCAGTGTTCGGGAGTGGAGACCGCGAACCCGCAAACCTACCTACTCCACCGGTTGTCGGTTCTTCGGCACGTGGCCAGCACTGCCACTATGTTGTTGTTGGCAGTTAACTCGTGAGATTTGCGGGCAACCGGTGGATGCAAGTGACGAGTTGTCGTTCATTCTGGCGTTCTAAGGGTGAGGTCTTTGTTCAGCAGTGGACGTCTTCTGGCTGATGATGATGATTATGATGATGATGACGATTAATATTAGTTAACTACGACCGAATGTCATTTAAAAATCAACCAACGGCTGTATTTTCCATTCTAAAGGTACTAGAAAGGGTCGAAAGTACACGCGTTGACTTCCAATTTCAATAGACGTCACTTAGCGACGATTTCGACTCCGAATTAGTAATTATAGTCACGTTTGGCCTACTTGGCGAGCACGCCTCTTGTCTACACAATATGCACGATACAAGTGGCGTGGCACTGCAACAACTCGAGTCCCACTGGATTAGGTACTTTATTAAATGTATAGTATAACCTAACCAACAAAAAGTTAGAAAGGCCCCGACATTGTCACTTCAAAGTTCAATATTTCAAAAACGGTTGAACCGATTTTGATAAAACATGTCTAAGACCCATTGCTAGAAAACCTGCTATAAAAAAACGTATTCAAATCGCCACATACAGACACATATAGCGGTCACACCCTCTTTTTGCGTCGGGGGTTAAATGATACATAGTTAGTTTAGTTTAAAAATCTTGATTTCAAATAAAAAAACCGCATTCAAATCGGTCCACCCGCTTAAGAGCTACGGTGCCACAGACAGACAGACCGACACACATAGCGGTCAAACTTATAACAACCCTCTTTTTGCGTCGGGGGTAAAAAAAAGAATAAGGCTCTCTGTAGCGGACGACGTCGACAATTTTTGCCAGTGTCTAATAGTTTTTGCCGTTGTACGGAAAAAAAATCTAAAAAATGAAATATGAGAGGTAGTAGTGGATGAACGATGACAGCGTGAATCAAATGCGAAAGTAATTGTTTGTTACACACATGTCAAAGTTGTCAAACGACTCGCACGACACTAGCGCCAACCAGCTTGTCACAGAATCCTTCATTGGTGGAGACTCAAAGAGACCTTTAGAATTTTTTAGGGTTCCGGAGCCAAAATGGCAAAAACCATGTCTGTCTGTCTGTCTGTCCGTCCGCGGCCTTGCTCAGGGACTATCAATGCTAGAAAGCTGTAAATTTGCACGAATATATATGTAAAGTATGCCGACAAAATGGTACAGTAAAAATAAAATAAAAAAAATTTTTTTCGGGTACCTTCCATAGAAGTAAAGTGGGGGTAATTTTTTTTTCTCATCCAACCCTATAGTGTGGGGTATCGTTGGATAGGTCTTTTAATTTTAGGATAGGGTTTCGCGTAGACGATTTTTCGATTCAGTGATTTGTTTACGAAATATTCAACTTTAAAGTGCAAATTTTCATTAAAAGCAAGCGAGCGTCCCCCCCCCCCTCAAAAGTCTAACACCGGTGGGTGGAAAAATTTGAAAAAATTCAGGATGGTAGTGTAAGTATATCAAACATTCAAGGAAAACTATAACGGCTAAGTTTGCTTGAAGAATTATTGGTAGGTACTTTAAGAGTAAATAGCAGCCTAAGGTATACAATATATCTAAACTTGGAGATTCCGTATAAAATACGAAATCCTTAGAAAAATATTACTTAACTTTTTTGTAATGACTACGGAACTTGGCCGGTTTATTATTATTATTGTAAGGTAGTGTACTTATGGAGCCAAAATAAATATTTCTTTCTTTCTTTCTAAGTGTAACAATCGCAACCAAGACTCTTACATAAAACGATTCTCACGATGCTATCGCCATCAAGACATACTATTGCATTTAAAAACCCGCATTGCATTTGTTTCACTTAGGTTTGTATGTCAAACATAAAAAACGAAGTGCGTAGACAGCGTGACTTAAGTCGTTTAAACGCAGACTAAATAAAACATCCTTAAAAACAAAAAGACACAAATACAATTACATAAAACAATCACTTTGAACCTTAACGCTTGAGATCAAATTACAAATCAGCATGTGCCGTACTTCGACTTGGATATTTTTTCACCTGGGCTTATTCTCGCTGTCCAACTAAAGCGTCGAAACAGCTGGCACACGTCAAATCAAATCAAATATTTAGTTAATGTTCAAATAAAACCGGTCTTTGCTCATTAAAATTATAACTGCCGAATGATAAATCGTTGTTCCTACCGAAAATCGGAAATTCCATAAAAAAATCTCGTTTCGCATGACAACTAGCGCGGTTGGAAACAGAGTTTGGAATTTTTAACACAGTTCATTCCAACTTTGAGTTTATAAAATATACATTCTGAGAATATAAAACAAGCTTAATGAGCAGTCTAATTTTGTTGCATTGCATTGTTTTCAAACATGGTTTTGTTAAGTAGACATAGTAATTTATATATATGCGGCAGCGTGTCTAGCCAAGTTCATAGAATAGGAACTGGCGAGCATAAATAATATTACAAGGATCATTCAGAGTAATTTTGGACTCCTTAATAACTCAAAATCTATTTAGCGTAAACTCATGAAATTTTGTTTGTAATGTATATTGAAACCCCTTGATTGGCTAAGATTAACGGCACTCCCAAATTTCACAAATACTTACAAGTTACTGTAATTAACGTATAATAATCGTAATTTTGACTTAAAGATGAGGTTAAATTTATTTGACGTTAAATGAAAGAGATTTTAACCCTAACCCATTCCTGTACGACCTAAAATAGAAGGTTGAATTTCAGCGTCCAGCTAATTAACTTGTGTGTTTGCAAATGAAATTTATACAGAAATCATCTTAATTTTTTTGTCAGCGAAGCCGGAGTCGGCAACCGCGCATATTGTTAATATTGAACTTGGCTCCCATTTTCACAAAATATGTTTTAGGTGGGTTTACAAATTAAACAAATTTGTGAACTGGTTCGAATAATACGAAACACATGGGCTAAATACACGGCACAAGTTAGTTCGACAGAATTAATATATTTTTTTTTTGAATGACCGTAAAAGTTGACATTATTCTTTACATATCAAAAGGTGAAGTGCATTGTTTATGGTCAGCGAAAAATTAAAAGTTAAAAAGATTGCAGGCGCGCAAGCTCGACAATAATGAATTAGTACGCCTGCAATCAGTCACTTTTTTTTTAAAGTTAAAAAGGCCATGGAAATGTTGGCACAAGTCGTATACAGCCAAATCTAATGGCCGGTATCAGATATTTTGTTGGAACTCCGGACTTTTTCTATTGGGTCTGAAATAGCTTGTGGTGTTTTCGGTGGAAAAATACACCTGCAGTTTATTTTTAATGAAAAAAGGCGGGAAAGCATAAGAAAAATATTGGAATAAAATTAAATTTATAATATATTTTGAGAAAAAGTTTGTTCTATTTCAGAATTATTCACCATTTTTGAGAAAAGCTTTATATTAGTCTCGGCTGGAATAGCAATTGCTGGCTTCGTTTTAGTTAAACGGACTCGCAAGCTCGTCCGTTTAATACTCATACTCAGCCAGCAATTGCCTACTTCCAGGCCACGACAATAATCTACTATTAAATTCCTTCCGCTGTTTATATTTTTATTTATACTTATTATTGTAGGTAAGTAGGTTCGAATGAAATGATTAGACTCTACCCGTGGCTACAGAATAGATAATTGCCGCGGCTTCGCACGAATAACCTATAAAATGAATCGTGGATTTTATTAATGTTGATATAAAACACCCGCACCATTTCAGAACTCTAAAACAGTGCGAAATATTGAAGTTATAGCCCGATCCTGTGGGGTTATCGGGATAAAATGTAAATGTGTTATTCTAGACATCCAGCTATCTATATAAACCCGCTATGGATTATGTCCGAAATAAATTATTATTATTATTTATTATTATATACTTACCAAATATTATCCGAATCCGCCCAGCCATTTTAGCGAGAAGGAGTAACAAACGTACCCACACATACTATATTAAAAATATGGTCTGATAGAACTCTTTTTCATTTATAAGTTAATGTCTCAACTCCAATAATTATTCGTGATAGACTTGTATTTCCTTTTAAAACGAACAAATATGTATGAACGGTTTTTAGAGAAAATAAATGTTTATCACGAATAATTATTGGAGTAGACACATTAACACACAGACCACATTTTTAATTTTCATTCAATTTTTATGGAATAATCGAGAAAAACTAACAAAAATGCAACGTTGCCAGCTCAGCAGGTATAAACGCTCTTAATAACGGTTTATTTTAACGATATACCTAGGTACTAGACGGATCCCAATACATCGTAAAATTTATAGTACCTGCTCAAATTTATTTACATGTCAAGCTAGACGGCATGGCATTGTCCTATGGTTGATTTAATATTTTCGTTGTGCACAAAGATGTATTAAGGAAGCTGTAAATAACCCCGAATATAGTATGCTTCAAAAGATGCAATGAAGACATACATAAACATAACACTATTCGACACGACTTTTAAAGCTCAGTACAATCAATTCAAGACTAACTTATCGTAATTTTTTATGTATTTTTACTAAGCATTTAAACGGCTAATTGAAAAAATAACAATAAAACGTATTTTCAATTCATACAAAATATTAGACCAACTTGTCACCAATTTTAGCCGTTTCAAATCTATCTAATACCTACCTTTAAACGAGCAGTTCTTGTATTTTATGTATTTCGAGGATCTCAGAATCGGCTTCAACTATTTTGATGAAATCTGGTATGTAGGGTTTTTCGGATTAGAACAATGGTAACCTCTGGGAAAATGCTTGTTACCGCGTATTAGCCCGAGTGAAGCTCGGTTGCCCAGGTACTTCATTCGTATGTCAAGGTATTTTTTTTATAACCACAAACTTTAATGGTACCTACTTATCACATGTTTTATTAAAAAAACGTGACATTTTTTTTATTTAATAACTAAACCGAAGTTATCTACCCACCTGTTCACAAATGATCACTCCATGTCTGAGTGGCTCGATATTTTTTGTATTAAAAACAGGTCAGAACAAATGACAAATCCTCAATAATAGAATAGGCGTGAACCGGTCGTTGTCTGAGTAGGTATTTTTGTTTTAGTTCACAGTCAAGGTCACATTAATCAACTTGAAAATTCGTTAAATATTTACGAGAATTTAATCACGGCTTCGCTCGCATGAACCATAAGTTCCAGCGGTTCAATTGAAACTTTGGGATATGATTATTATAAATTCCCTCTGGGAACTTCCAAGCTACTTCGTGATCTTCATTTATATCACAACAGTCGAGAAAACAAAATGACCTACGCTTTACGCTTATTAGCTTATGTCGCTCGGAATCCGAAACAAAAGATCGGTTTTTTTTTTCTTTCCCATTTGAATCTTCAGGAAAAAGGAAGAAAACCAACGAGTACCGTGCTACATTAACAATCTACTTAGTTGTACTGTACCAGATGAAATCTTTTCACAATCAATATATCGATGTAATGTAAGTATTCTTTCGCCCATAATTTAAGAAATATCAAAGTGACAATTCTGTCTTGTCTGGTCTGTCTTGGTGCGTGTTTTTGTTGCCTCTGCTTCCTTAAAAATGTAAATACGGGCATTTTACATTTTTTTATAACTACATCCACATCCCACTGTTGGGCACAGGCCTCTTCTTAAAATGAGAGGGCTTGGGCCGTAGTTCTCAGGGCCCAGTTCGAATTAGGAACTTCACACACATTATTGAATTACTTCGTAGATCTGTGCACGTTTCTTCACAATGCTTTCCTTCGCTATAAAGCTCGTGGAAAGTATACAGTATTGGCAAATTAAAACAAAAGAAATACCATATTTGTCATGAATCTCGGATACCTAATGGCATTTACTGTCAGTCGTAAATAAGCAGTCTACTGGCTTATGTAATAACCTATTACATAACCGAATTGTGCAGCTATTTAACATTAGCATTAAGTAGACACCGGAATTTGCTAGCCTGTTTACTTAACGCGATGCTCCTTTGTTTTTATCCAGTTTTTTGATACAGGGTGTCCACGACAAAATTTAGTTGGATAAATAAGCTGTCACTAAACCAATAGGTACAGTATTTTTTAAAGTGTCACTAGTTTCAAGACATATCTAGATATATCTATTTATATTTATTAAGAATTTCAATATTACGAAAAGTTTATTAGAAATGTCTCATGGCAAAATTTGACCGTAACAGAGAGGAACCGTGTAGTGTTTCTGCGGGACGAGGGCCGAAATATTAGCCAAATCGCTGATGAGTTAAATCTGTCGGTAAGTAACTTATAATTTTTTAATTGGGTATTTAATCATATTTTCCGATGTTAACCCATGTTTCCCGAGTTAGTATTAGTTACTAACTACAATAAATTTCAGCCGATTCCACAAAAAATATTTTTTTCTATCGTGGGATTATGTTATTTTAAATTGGGTAGGTATATTTAATTTTAAAACAACGAGTAATTGAATAATATCCATAAATTCCTCAAACTTCATTCATTTGTATCTTGTTTATATTTATATTTGATTTGATAGTGAAAACTCCACCTAGCTTAGGCACCTAAAACGTTAGATTGCTCAGTTCAGTCGCGTTAGTTAGATATTGTAGGTAGTGTTTAAAAACAAACTAATCGATCATAAAAAATTAACATCATAAACCCTTAAAATAAATTGCAGCACTAACACGAATTGAATGGCTATTAGTTTTTTTTTTATCTTGCGAGAAAGTATTCTTAGGGCCGCATTTGTTTTGTCTTCGACTTTCAATGTGTTTTGTTGGCCACATGTTTGCAATATCCACTTTGTTCTGCGAAGTCGTAAAAATAAATACAATTCTAAAGCTAGGTTTACCCAAAAATTTCTCAATCGTTCTTTATGGTTATTGTTTGTCTTTAAACGAATTCAGTTATCACTTTTAAATTTCTTTACAGCGAAACACAGTGAAACGGTGGCTTCGGCGGTTCGATGCCGAGGGACATGTGGAGACCCGGGAGCGCCCACCACGAGCACGCATCATTAACAACCAGCGTGTGCAAGAAATGGTTGCTACATATAAGCAGCACCCTTTTACGCTGACGCGGATGTTCGCAGCGCGATTCGATTGCTCAACGGATACTGTACGAACTGCTTTACACCGCGCCACCATCGAAAACCGGCAACCAAGTTATTTTAAACGGAGTCACACAAGGCTGCCAGGGTTCGCTTTGCTCGCGAATACCGAGATTTCGATTTTTCGCATACCATATTTTCAGATGAAAAGACCTTTAAATCTAGCCAACATGGCCGTCTGCACCTATGGCGTGCGAACAATACTAGGTATGAGCCCCAAACGTGGTCTCAGACCACGAGTCCGGTCGTTTGACCGTCAACATGTGGGCCTGGATGAGTGCGGCTGGTCCCGGGGAGCTTATTTATTTACCAGAGAGGGCCAATGGGGCTAACTACCTCCAAGTGCTGCAGGAGACAATGTTGCCTACAGCGAGACTTGTGTATCCGGAGGATGAAGTCCCTGAGTTAGGGTTTATACACGATAATTGCCCGATACACAAGTGTCGCTTAGTGCAAAACTGGCTCCAGCAGCAAAGAGGTTTAACAGTAATACCTTGGCCCTCGCGGTCCCCGGATCTCAATACCATCGAAAATTTGTGGGCCATAATGGTCCAACGATAGGATATGAGAGCCGAAAGGACGAAAGCGGCGCTCGTCACACATGTTGACGAGGTATGGGACTCGTTGCGCGGCTCAGACCTCTGCGAAAAGTTGGTACGGTCGATGCGGAGCAGGTGTGACGCCGTTATTGATGCTGGCGGTGCATTGACTAGGTATTAGTATGTCGTTAGGTTTTATTTAAGTTTCGGTTTTAAGTTTTATTTTATGTAATTTTAAGTTTACGATAGTTTTATTTTTAATCATTTTCACTCATAGTTAAAATACCACAAAACGGGACTTTATAACGCTTATAGCTATATTTTTAATGAATTCGGATAGTTAGTCTGTAATTTTTTAGTTTAGTATAAATAAGCATCGAACTCGCGCTGCAAACTACGTTTTGATGTAAGAAACATGCAATTTAGACATAGATGTCAATATAAGTATAAACTATGAATACTATGTGAACTGTGAAGTAAATGTGGTTAGTGTCCTTTATGTAAATGTCTATTGTTATGTAAAACCGTAAATATTTGGATTTATTAAGTGTTCTTTTATTTGATGTGAAGCATATTTGGATTCATAATAGTTCGTTAACAAACCATGTATTTGTTTTAGTTTTTTATTTTTATTTATAGTAATAATTAAGGCAAGCTATGAATAAAGTGTAAAATTAATAAGTGTTTGTGTATTTAGATATTAAGTGTTAACCTAGTCGGCATTTTTTAATCTGCACGTCTAATTTTGAAATTAAAATTGATTATATAATCAACAACTGAATTATCACTCTCTCTCCGTCCTTACCCAGAGGTGAATAACTTGTTAGATAAGGTTTAAATCTTTAAATGTTATTTGTATGTTTAAATAAGATAGGTAATTAAGATAAACTATGAATACGATGTGAAGTAAATGTGGTTAGTGTCCTTTATGTAAATGTCTATTGTTATGTAAAACTGTAAATATTTGGATTTATTAAGTGTTCTTTTATTTAGTGTGTGTGTGTGTGTGTTTGAACCAAAGTTCAATACAATGTATTGAGTTTAAGTGAAACACAAACTTCATGTTCTTTTAAAAATATATATATTTTTTAAACGAAACGTTATTTACTTATTTATTTATTCCAACAAAAAATTACAGCATTACAGTTAAACATCAATGCGCTGTAAAATTCAAAATTATACAAAACAAAAAGACATAAAACTAATAACAAACTTAACCAATAAAGTCTTAAAATAAATAAAACTTTGTACTAAATGCCTTAGTACTTAATCTTAGGTCTCATAACAATTTAATACCTAAGACTTACACCTAAAACCTATACACTAATCCTGAATCCACTGAAATACTGTCATAAGAGGAGGAAAATTGCGTGGAAGACGGCTGCCTGTAAAAAAAAAGTAAATTTGTCAAAAATTCTAGTGGTGTAAGGGTTCGGTTACAATAAATGAATATGATTGGTTTAAAAGCGAATATGTAGTTCTATTAATTAATGGGGAGATCGAATCTGAATATTTACATAAATCTGGATATTTTCGTGTATTTCTTTTTTATTTTCCTTCTCGTAATTTCTTAAATTATTATTCTTATTTTTATTATTTTATTATTCTTTCTATTTTGATTTTGTATTATTGCCACAACTTTAATTTTTTTTTTTTTATGGTATAGGGGGCAAACGAGCAGGCGGATCGCCTGATGGTAAGCGATTACCGTCGCCCATGGACACCTGCAACACCAGAAGAGTCACAAGTGCGTTGCCGGCCTTTAAGGACTAACAGAGTCTTTAAAATTGTCTGGAACAGTGCCATTGCTTTTTTTATTTTGAGTTCAAGCACAATTTAAGATACCGAAGAAATGGTAACAAAAAAATGGATGAAGTAACTAAAAAGCGCTCAGTAGCGCTTTAAACTGTAATTTAGTTATACTGAGCTTCATTGCATTTAACTTTTTTTATTAAATTATTATTTCTACTAAAAAACAAGTATCGCGGGTAAGGAGGGCAACATTTTAAAACCGTGCCTGAGCATTTAATTTAATATTTAACGATTTTTCTTTATTTCCTCACATCATTGGAGAAAACACTAAGTATACATGCCTCAGCGGAAATAACAATTCGTGGATTCGTATTTATTGACGGACTAAGCTATACGCTTTACGCTTTTACGCTTCGTCTCTCTAACTCTACTCATCCACGAATTGCTGTTTCCCAGTCTCGGCAGTAATGTACTATTGTGGAATCGGCTAATACTAACTCGGAAAACATGGATTAACATCGGAAAATATGATTAAATACCCAATTAAAATAATATAAGTTACTTACCGACAGATTTAACTCATCAGCGATTTGGCTAATATTTCTGCCCTGGTCCCGCAGAAACACCACACACGGCTCCTCTCTGTTACGGTCAAATTACTGCCATGAGCCATTTCTAATAAACTTTACGTAAGGGAGTTAAGGTAACGGCCCGGATGGTGTGCAAACTGCAACTGGCCGCGTACACTGCCCGACCCAGCCCTCATTGTCTCCTACAAGTTATAAAAACATTGTTTTTATAACTTTAAGGTACGGTTTTTACAAATTCGAAGACCCTAATTGGTTAACAAAAATAAGTGGGCGGGTCAAGAAGAAGCATCACTTGCAAGCGATTTTGTTTTTGAAATGGTATCCGTAGCTGCTCTGTTTTACGATCATAACTTTATTCAAAAACAGAAAAATGTTATTATCTTCAAACCCAAAGGGTGAAAACGGAAACCCTATTACTAAGACTTCGCTGTCCATCCGTCTGTCCGTCTGTCGCCAGGCTGTATCTCATGAACCGTGATAGTTAGATAGTTGAACACAGACAGGTAGTTTTGAGCCGGTGAAATTTACTGGCACTTGAGGTATCCCATCTTAGGCCTCTAGGTTGGCAACGCATCTGCAATCCCCCTGGTGTTGCAGGTGTCTTATGGGTGGTGGTGATTTTTACAATCAGGAGACCCACTTGCCGTTTTCCATTAAGTCAAATAAAAAATAAAGGGGGCTCCCATACAAACAAACGTGATGTTTTGCCGTTTTTTGCTATAATGTCTAATGAAGATGGTACCGTACCCTTCGTGCGCGAGTCCGAGTCGTACTTGGCCGGTTTTTCTATTTTTCATAGGCCCGTCCATGTATCTGCCTTAAGTTCGTTTAGCTTATTTACTTATGGGACACTCTGTATAAGCTATTAATTTTCAACGCCTAAAATAGTGCTTGAACTTATTTCATTTAATCTCTGGAATGATCTGAGTTTAAAAAAATTTAACCTTAGATTTTCAAGGTCAGCACAGTTCAAGAGGCCCATGTTGACCTTGGCAAATCGAAACGAGATGCATTTAGGGGCTGTTTCACCATCCATTGATTAGCGTTAACCGACGGTTAAATGTGATGCCGTCTCCGTCTTTTGAACAAAACAAATAGAGACGGCATCACACCTAACCGCCAGTTAACAGTAATCAATGGATGGTGAAACAGCCCCTTAATCAAACAGAATAATGCATTGTTCTTTAAACGTTTTCAAATAACCGACGATAGTTGATAAACACCGATGTTATAATTCAGAGTTCAGTGTCTCAAAAACGACTAACCCGATTTTTATCAAACATAGCTAAGAATCACCGCAAGGAAACTCACTTTCACGTTAAAAAAATTACA
>NC_133494.1:13586812-13666143 GCF_025370935.1 Choristoneura fumiferana
CTATATTTGTTTTTATGGCGTTAAATAAATGTATTTTCTTTCTTCTTTCTTATAAAGCACGGTAAAGAAAATACCCTATATGTAGAGTCGTACCTATTTTTGAGCACTTCGTGTGACATATCTCAAGCTAACTGTACGTATCTAAAACAGGATAATACTGTGTAGACTCGTGAAAGACGTGGCCATGCCGGCTGCATTACAAACAGCTGCTTTACAAGACATCCAACGAAGCAAGACCCATGTGGAATAACTAGAAGAGCGCCCGCAGAGTTCTTCTATAGTTGGTTAATATCCCAATCTCGTTAATGCAACCGCGTGTAGCAATAAACCAATAAAATAAACACTTTATTCATACACATACGTACACTTTTGCTACCTGCCTGCCTACATTGATGGTTCATTTTGTTACGTGTGATGTGGTAACTTTGTTTAGCGTAGGTAGGTACTTGGTTTAATTTAAGACGAGATACTTAAGTGCCCTTTTTGTAGGGCAGAGAAATCTGGCGTTACTGGAGTTACTTCATACATTATTCTGAACAGTGAAGTAGGTAGGTTTGTTGCAGGCAAAAAGCTCTAAAACTTAGCCTCGGTTGCAGTTGTTACAGATAAGATAAGGATGACTTCGTTTGTCTAATTTCAACTTAACAATACCTAATGACTACAACAAAGGGAAAGGATTAGAACTTAGCCCTTGGCCAACATTCAGACCAGCTGCGCGTGTTTTGATCAAAATGTGGACCTTATTAGCTCAAGCATTAGAAATAGCACGGACTTCGTGCTTTGTCTAACGCTAAGCTATGCTATGCTAATAATCAAGATATACCTTTGTACATATCATGTACAAAGGATAACTTATCCCTTTGCAGAATCTCCGTCAGACGGCCATAATGTATACCATATATACGTATTTTCAAGGTGCCAATAGGCATGCAACATTTTTCTTTTTTTTTCTTTCTCTTTATTTGGCTGCAGCTGAAATCAGCGCTGTGGTTCCGTACCTCAGCATTGCTGAGCTGACAGGCCTTTCGGCTAGCTATAAGTTGACTTTAATTAAACATTAAGTTATGTACCTGAGGTATGCTACCTACAAGTTTGCCGAATAAACTTTTTCTTTCTTTCTTTCTTTCTATATAATTATAATATTTAATTACACTGTACTAGATAGTACTGTCTAGTCTAGACACTTAATAACTTTAAGTAGACAGGTATATTAATGCATTGCATTTCAATTAATTATCGCAAAGGTTTATTCTTATGTAGATATGTACACTGGGATTCAATTAGATATTTCCGTGTTATATAAATAAATAAATATCATGGGACACTTGATACCAATTGACCTAGTCCCAAACTAAGCAAAGCTTGTACTATAGATAATAGGCAACGGATAATAAATACATACTTAAATACATATTAAACATCCAAGACCCGAGAACAAACATTCGTATTATTCATACAAATAGCTGCCCCGGCGGGGATCGAACCCGGGACCTCAAGCTTCGTAGTCAGGTTCTCTAACCACTTGGCCATCCGGTCGTCAATATATGGTATAGATAAGTCCGTTAAACTAATTAGTTCCTAATATTTCCGTCATTTAAAATTGTAACGGAAAACGAACATTGCTGATAAAATGGCAGATCTATAATGAGGATTACGATACTAACACATCAAATATGCTAAAATACTTCTAAGTACCTACGAGTAATACTTAATTATGCCATATAATATCATAGGGACAATCGACAAAGTAGGTATCTAAGTAAATCTTATGTTATGGATCATACCTACTTTGTAACGAACTGATAAAACATCGGTACCTACTAAATAAAAATAAATATTAAACACTCTAGACTTAGAGAACAACCCTTTGTATTTTCCAAGCTTTGCAGTCAAGTTCTCTGACCACTCGGCTAACGGATCGTCTACTTCAAACACATCAGATTATAAAGGCCCAAACTATTTAGAGTCGAATTGACACAATATGTAAGTAGCTAAGTATAATATTTTAACCACTATTTTAATATAGGTACTGTATAGTGAGTGTTTACCTACCCGCGGCTTAAACGCGTCCAGCAGTTGAATTAAAATCCCGAGATTTTATTAAATTCCCCTAGAATTTCTAAAAAGTACATTGGGATTTTACCCCGATTTCGTGGGAATATAGAAATGTATTATTCCAAACCTTCAGCTAACTACATACCAAATTTCATTCAAATCTGTCTAGCCGTTTTAGCGTGAAGGAACAACAAACAAAATTCCATTGAATTCTTGAATCTAACAGTTTGGTTTATACTAGTGCGGTATTACTTGCCTAGGAACTAATCTCATCCGTACCATCAGTTACAAGTAACATCGCCCTTTCGTTTACGAGTTACATGAGCAGCCGGCTAGTGGTAGGCGTAATCCTACCAGCTTTATTTCTGACCCTGGACCTTTAATTCTGTACATTCCGGTTCTCACTAAACAGCCTGTCGTGTTCTCGGTGGCATTTTGATTAATGAATCAAATTGACGCGATACAACTGCACCTGCTTTCGTTTGGCTGGATAGAAAACTGGCTTGTATTGATGTACAATCGCCAACACACTTAAATTAAAAAGGTCACTGACCATTCTTGCGCCTTGTTACGTTTCATTAAGGTTCACGAGTGGTCAGTGGTGGTGATTGTACAAGTTGCCGAGCTTTCAATTCGCAGTCATCATCTTTGTTTATTTTTGTCACTCAGGCGCAGCTTTACGAGGTGCGAAAAGCGTCCGGTGTTAATTGCAATGCTTGCATTGATTGTTTTGATTTATGTATAAGTAGACGCAGTAACCGTGGTGGCAGAGTGGTTTGACCTATGGCCTCTCAAGCAGAGGATCGTGGGTTCAAACCCCGGCTCGCACCTCTGAGTTTTTTGAAATTCATGTGCGGAATCATTCTGAGAGGAGGCCTGTGCCCAGCAGTGGGACGTATATAGGCTGAGATGAGACGCAGTCACAAGTGAAAGGTCACATCACAACACTCATAAATAACATCACATAGGCTTTGTTATGATGCTCTTTCGCTACTAGAAAAAAAGCCCTTTACACAGAAGAATCTGATCGTGTTTTATGTAGCTTGTAAGATTAAAGCTTTTATTGGTCAGTGATCACATAAATATTTACTTACTCATGCTGAATAACAAAGGATTGTAAATTCGTTTTAAATTGTACTATTTACGCGTTGTTATTGTAATTTTAACAATACTGTATAGATAAAAGATGGTAGGTACTTATTTATTACTGGGTATTAGTGACATATAGTTTGAAATGTGTGCTTAAATTAAAATATATTCTATCATAAGCCGGGAAATTAGCTCGTTACGAGTATATTGCACTTTATGTGATATTCACCTAACCTACCGTCCATTCGGAAATTTTCCTTGTGCTGAAGTAATTTTGAAAAGTTTCGATAATGTCCTATTAATACTATCTTCTGCATGGGATCACAACTGCCTAAAGTACTGCGTTCATAGAAGAAATTGAACCCACTCGACTCTACCGGACTCTAGCTAAAAATTTACTTAATCTTTATGACCCAGTATGGCGAGAATCAACTTTCAAAATTTTAAATTTAAATAAGCTCGGTATCTAACGGTGCTTCCTTTATAAGGGTGTCCTTATACCATAGCGGCGCCGGTACACACCCATGAATAAAACTGTGCCTAATTAGTAGTTATTCCTATCTTACTAGTAAATCCAATCGTGACCCGGCGATAATCACGTAACTCCAGAGACCTTTATTATAAATCAATACAATATTACCATGATAAAGACTTTTCATTACAATAATAAGACTTACGTATAAAAAATAAAATAATTCCAACTCACCATACTACACACCGCCATGTCCTTTAAATATTCTAGTCTGAATTAGTTTCAAGTTTTCCTTTTTGTTTCGTACGCTAGTTCTATATTTACGTGCGTGAGACTGCGTGCGCGGGCGCAGCCGATCGCGAACTGAGTGAACGATGAACTTTAGGCGCCGGCGCTGCAGCCATGCGCCTTATTACACCTTCGACGATCCGATCGGCATTCCATTAGGTTTAAACTAAACGAGACCTGTATTTTGGGACATTATCGGTCAACGTCGGTACCCCTTGGATTATATACTGATAAAATGCAGACGCTGCGAACAAACATCCTTGTGTAAGAAAGATCGGGGATCAGATAAGTGAGAAAAGGACGTTGCTCCTTGATTTCGGTTAAGTCAACACGGGAGATACGTCGTCGCCTGTTTATCTTTGCAGACTCATTAGAGTTTGCTTGTGAAATGATCAAATGCTTAAGTGTGTGGAACTAGGTTGAGATGCGAATTGCCATTATGTGCATCATTACCTGTAAGTCATGCAAACCATTTTTTTTTAATTCATAGAAGAATACTCATCATCATCATCATCATCATGTCAGCTGTAGGACGTCCACTGTTGTACTTAGGCTTTCCCCATAGACTTCCAGAAGAATACTAAATAGGAAGGTATTTTTTGAGATTCCCAGTGGACAGAGAACTAGCATATTTTTTATTCTACTATTTGGCGAAACTTGTGAGCATAACTTAGTCGAAATAGTTCTTCTTGCAAGTAAATTCTTCATGGGAAAAGATCGGGTGACACTCTTTCCCGGCCGACCGGGAGGGAAATACCGACCCTGTTTTTCGTATACACGCCCATAGAAGTTCTGTCAGTTTCTATGGGCGTGTACACAAAAAACAGGGCCGGTATTTCCATGTCGGTGTTATCCGGGCCGGGAAAGAGTGTCACCCAAAAGATCGATTCTAGTTATATCTCGAAGCTTATAGATAATGACATAAAAAGTAGGAAACCGATGAAAAAGGAATTAAAATTGAAATTAATGTTTATTGCCACATTAGAGCATTTAATGTTAAAAATTAGACAGTTACAAAAAGTGTTTGTCATCTTTGTCTATCAACGTTTTCAATCAGCTCAGGTCATCGGAATTATAAAATTTTAAAACAATATTTTGCAATTTAAATTTAATAAAACAAGGTTCACATACGAACGTTTACGAATAGATATAACGTCAATAAAGATAAAATTAGGGGTCATGAACACTTACTTGGAAAACAAACACAAAACAACTGAGAGCAAATAAAATAACAAGACGCTATTGACTCTTTACTGCCTTCGTGTGCACGATCCGCTTATGTCTACTGACGCAGCCGGAGGTTCGGAAGGTCTTCCAACACAGGGAACAACTGAAGGGTCTCTCATCCGTGTGCGTCCTTTTATGAACAGTCAATATCTCGGACGTATTAAACCTTTTACCGCACGTCTCGCATTCGTGGTTCCTTTGGTTCGCATGATGGACAAAATGCCGTCTATACTGAGCTAGAATATGGAAGGTTTTCCCGCAGACTTCACAAGTCTTCTTTGGCGTCGGATCGTGAACAGCTTTGTGGATCACCAAACCGCTTTTAAATTTGAATTTCTTATCGCAAACGTCACAAGAGTAGCCCTTCCCCGTAGAATGCATGTCCAGGTGACTCCGGAGATTCCTCGTGTGCTTCCCGCACACTTCGCAGACCTTCCAGTAGTCATACCTAAGTTTCCTCATTTTCTTTTTCTTTCTTACTAAAATTTTCTTTGATTCCTTTTTGGCTAGTCTCTTTTCTTGTTTCATTTCGGAGTCACTAACGAAATCTACGTCGAAGTGGGCATCTAATTCATCCAAGTCACCCTTATCATGTATATTTTCATTGTCATGGTCGTGCCCGTTGTCTTCTGTGGTTGTTTCTATTTTGATTGATTTTGTTGATCGGAACTGTTTGTCCACGTCTTGGCATTTCCGTCTGAACTTGTAGGCGTGTTCTAGATCCCTCAGACAATTGAGACATATCTGAGAGGGTAGGTTGTCAGCTTTATCAATCTGTGAACAAAAACCAACGCATTTCTAAACTATAAAGCTAGAAACACACTGACAGAGGCGGAGCGGTGCAGCGCGGCGTGGAGGCGGTACCGGTTGTAATATTCGAGCTAACAAAAAGAGGTCACACAGAATACCGTGCGGGAAATAAACGAGGCGCGGTATTCTGTGTGGCCTCTTTCATGTAAGCTCGAATATTACAACCGGTACCGCCTCCGCGCCGCGCCGAACTGCTCCGCCTGCGCCGTCAGTGTGTTTCTAGCTAAACAGGCGAGGTAAGATGACATGTAATCTTGTGTAATCTTTTAAATGCATTTAAATGGAGATGATTACATGGTGAATGGAGAAGAACGACCACGGTAAGTTGGCGCATACGTACTTAATCGATCTAGTTATCGATCGAGAGTTCGATCGATTTGAGCCCTTTGATAGAACTGATTATAGGTACATTAGTACATCAATTATAATATCAGTGCTTTGTGCATCTTTGAGTAAGCGTTAACGGTTTATTTTTCATAAAGAAACAAGTTTAACGCAATTACATTTTACAATATAAAGGCAAAAAATAAAATAAACGATTCTTCTTAAATGAATACAAACCTCACGTTGGCTTATTCCCAGAATTGAATAAGATGGTCACTCGCTCAGACAAAGCATGAATGCATAAACAATGTATATCTCAAAACTTTACCCGGTAAACATAAGCGGAACAAAGAAAATGGCAGGAAGTCTACGCGTTAAATTTAATTTGGCAAAAATTGTACATGGGTGACGATGATAAAATCTCTACTGTTTCGGCAGATAGTGCCTAGTTGACTGGTACGGCTGGAGAAGGTAGGTAATAGGAAAAGTATTCCCTAAGCCAAAATATGACAGCACACTCGTCATTTGTTTTTTTAGTGTTAAGCATTTGTGCGACAATTAGGTAGTATCTTAGGTAAAAAAAAATAGATTGTACAACAAGAGCATAAAACGAGTCATTTTACCTGAGACGTTCATATAGCCAGAGTTTTACGCTCTTTTTTTCACTTCGATTGAGAGGAAATTAAATAGCAACAGTGGACACAATTGTTCACTTACTTGACTAGGTACCTTTTATTTTTCATGCATTGCTATAATTAATTAATAATTATATATTTTTAGTTTTATTGATTTATTTAATTGATTTATAAGTTTAACATAAAAAAAATATGAATACTGTTTTGTTTTAGGCTGTGACGTCACGGGCGACGAGCGAGTCTCGAGCCACGGGCGAATAAGCTACAAACGATCGATTATCTTACCTCGATCCCACCGATAACCCTCAATTTAGCAGCCAACTCCACTCCCTCCTCGTCAGTCTGTTCATACACATCCACACACGCGTCCTCGCCGAAGCACGACCGACACTGGTGCAGGCACTCAGCCTTCGGCCTCAGCTTCTGCTTCAGATCAAACAGCTTGATATCATCCTCAAAATCATCATCTTGTTCCACGTGATCGTAACCGTCAAGGTCCTCCTTTTGCTCCTTGATTTTGGGCTTGTTTTTAATCTCATTGTAATGCGCCATCGCGTCGTAATACGCCCAATGTTCGCTCAGCATGCCCTTTTCAGCGAATTTGCGTTTCCACTGGGAACAAATTAAATTATAAACGAGTAGCCCCTCGTACAGTCACCAGCAGCAATATCTGACACAACAAAGGGTGCATAAATATCTGATGTGTCGGATATTTTTGCACGCTCCGCTGTGGCAGATATTAGTGCAAGTGACGTACAGAAGCTTGGCAAAAAAGTGGACGTGTTAACAGCTGTAAAGATCAAAAAGTTGCACTATTTTGGCATTTTTTTTTATTCTACTGGATGGCAAACGAGCAAGTGGGTCTCCTGATGGTAAGAGATCACCACCGCCCATAAACATCTACAACACCAGGGGTATTGCAGACGCGTTGCCAACCTAGAGGCCTAAGATGGGATACCTCACGTGCCAGTAATTTCACCGGCTGTCTCACTCTCCACGCCGAAACACAACAGTGCAAGCATAATATAATAATAATATAAGCATAATATATAATGTGAAAACCTAAATACGAATCCTACGTCTAATTGTAGAGGGTAAAATGCAGGACACCAGGGCGACCAGGGCATACAAGAAGATGGCTCAAAAATCTACGGACATGATTTAAAATGTTGTCATGCTTTTGTCACGCCTTTGCTGCGGTACAATTTGAATATCGAACAATGTAGAAACAATAAAAAAAGTCAACAAACATTTACAGAGGGTTCCGTCAAATTAACCCTAACTGAACTTACCCTGAATGTTTTCAGCAGATGCGTCCAAATGTCTTCTAGATCCAGCAAGCTATGGTCGATAGGTATTCCAATGCTCCGTAATTTTTTTTCAACTTCCCTGAACAGATATTGAATAATTAATCTCACTTTTAATAGTCTCAAAAGCATTAATAAAATATGATTTAGTATGTACCTCCATGCACCGATTTGGTCTCTGAGGGAGAACTTGAATAAATAATCCATTTCAGTTCTTGCGCTAATGAGATTAAGCACCCATTCCTCTTGCCCTGTCAGCGAAAGAAAAAGAAAATTACTCTAGATACATAACATTGCTTTATTGTATCATTAGACTCTACCCGCGGCTTTTTTTTTTATTCGACTGGATGACAAACGAGCAAGTGGGTCTCCTGATAGTAAGAGAGCACCACCGCCCATAAACATCTGCAACACCAGCGGTATTGCAGATGCGTTGCTAACCTAGAGGCCTAAGATGGGATACCTCAAGTGCCAGTAATTTCACCGGGTGTCTTACTCTAAACGCCGAAACACAACAGTTGCAAGCACTGCTGCTTCACGGCAGCATTAGCGAGCAAGATGGAGGTAGCAATCCGGGCAGACCTTCCACAAGGTCCTACCACCTGCAATGGCTTTGTACGCGTAATCCATAGATCTGACAGTTTTTACATTCCGGGAATTCTACTAACTAAATTCTTTTGGGAATTCCCACAAATTACATCAAAGTCAAAGTCAAAGTCAAAATATCTTTATTCAATTTAGGCTATAACAAGCACTTATGAATGTCAAAAAAAAAACTACCATCGTGGTTTTCATTAACGATGCATTAAATTAAAAGAGCCGTGGAACATTTTATGACGCTTAGCGCAGTGGTTGTGATGTCAAGATTTTATCCCTATCCTGTGGGATAATTGGGATAAAAATAGCCTACGTCTTATTCCAGTCGCCCAGCTATCTTCATACCTTTAATCCAAATCCGTCCAGCTGTTTTAGCGGGAAGGAGTAACAAACACACACACACACACACACACACACACACACACACACACATACAAACTTTCGCATTTATAATCATTAGTAGGATATTCAGTAAAGAGAAGTGGTACTTACACCCGAGAAGAGGATTTAGGCTGAGTCTTTCTTCTCCCAAGTACAGCTCAAACAGGGTGTAATAAATCCAAGATTTATTGTTTGTCGCCTTGGCCTTCTGGTATTCCTTTAAAAGATAAATTTTATGACTTCTACAGGAAGTAAAGACAACGTGTCAAACAAATGTCAAAGACTTAAAACGAACCTCGATCTACTGTAAGTAGCATTGGGGTAATATCTTAAATTATTATTGAACATAGGATTTTGAAAAGTTAGCAAAAGAGATGAGAAAAAAAAGTGCAATTGCTTCTAAAATTCATCTATTTGTTTGTTTATACTCTTTATTGTACAAAAAGGAAAACAAAAAGGTTACTTACATAAAAAAAAGTAAAGTGTTAAGTACAAAAGCGAACTTGTCCCTGCAGGGATTTCTGCCAGTCAACCTTTGAGTGGTATAGAAGAGCAATAAAAAAACCAGGATCGACCAATAGAGCAAAACATTTGAATAAATATAAATGCATATGTAAACCCCAAATACCTAACTATACAGGATGTAACATTCATATTGGTCAGTATGGTAAAGTCTGAAACTATAAGACATACCAAGATCTGTTCTTAGGAACCATGGTTTCGATTTTAATAAGAAGAAAAACTGCATTCATACATTTACAAAAAAAACTTACTCCGTTCGGGAATCGAACCCGGTCATTTTGAAAAATAAAACTTACATTATTTGTATTTCGATATCGGTAGTGCAGGTCATAAGCAATAAATATTACTATGAAGTACGATATCTAGAATGAATAAAATGCATTGAAATAACATATTCTTTAATAATGTAAGTTTTATTTTTCAAAACATCCGGGTTCGATTCCCGAGCTGAGTACAAGTTTTTGAAAATGTATGGATGCAGTTTTTCTTGTTATTAAAATCGATGACATGGTTCCTAAGAACGGATCTTCGTATGTATTATACTTTCAGACTTTCCCATACTGACCGATATGAATGTTACACCCTGTATACAATAAATACTTATACTTGAATCAGAAATAATAACAAGTCGAAAGGGAAGTAAAAAAAACTTTAAATTCAAATTTGTCAGATATTCAGGGATTTACTTACTCCAAACGTCGCTGCCCACTTCCGACATATTTCTCTGCCATTTAAAGTTTCAGGAAATCCATACTCCTGCTTCATTATATTCAGAAGATCACTGTCAAAACAAAAGCAATCATAGTGAAGCTACTTCATAGAAATGTGACTTGAATGAATTAAAAACCAGTTCCACTTACTTCCACGCCCATTTCCTTTCTCTAAATAACCAATCATTTTGCAGTCTTATCTGTATGAATGTTTCTGTAATGTCTTTGGACCCTGAAAGGAAATTGTTAATTTAAGAATATACCTCGGCGGCCGGTCATCTCTCTTCTGAGTTTATTTTGTTTCAGGTTTCGAGCAGTGCCATCTGTTATCCGGTAGCTATTACTAATATTCAGTTACTCGACAACAGATGGCGCCACCGAACCACATGTAACGTTAACCGTTAAAAAAGTAGGGGCGATTTAGCGACCACATTCATTGACTTGGAAATTCAAAGTTATTGTTTTAGTAATAAGTTATAATATCCATTGTATTTATTGAAAACCAAAACTATTTTATCAAAAAAAAAATCCCCGAATGAATGATTCCTAGAGACCCAAAACCCTTAGATTTTTGTCAAAACAGTGAGAGCCATTTGCGAGATCGTCGTTGCGATAATTTATCGATCTAGTCTAATACCTTCAAATCAGCAATTCAACGGCTAATGATTTCAGTGAAATTTGGTACATAAGGTGTTTTCGGGGGCAAACAGGTTTGGTCTTATCTCTAGGTAAACGCGTGTTCACACTTTGGCCCGGACTCTTCTCGGTCGTCCAGGTACTAGTAGCATTTTTATAATTGCTTCTTGAATCCCCATAATAGGATAGTGACAGAAATAAGACAACCGAATCCTGTTGGTAAAATCAAATGACTAACTTACACTGGAACTCATCACCCATATTCTCCGTGGAATTGTTTTGTTTTTTGATATATTTATTTGAGCTTTTCCGTTGGCGACTGAAAAATTCCACAGGAGTCTCCGTTTCCAGCTTCACCAAGTATTCAGGGTCGAAGCGCTGATAGTAGTCCACCATAGCATCATAAAGAGGCCAGCTTGGATCGATATCCTTTTTAGTCTTTTGACGGTACTTCCTCTAAAAGAAAAGTTAGACAATCACTGTTCATACCCATGAAAAAAAATACCCACATTTTAATTTTCTTATACAGCTTTAGCCCGCGACTTCAATTTTCAATGGGGTGCAATTTTCCGGGATAAAATTTTCCTTTGCCCATCCCAAAATCGTAAACTACCTTCATACTAAATTTCATTCAAATCGGTTCAGTGCTTTAACCGTGAAGGGTAACAGACAGACAAGAGAACTTTCGCATGTATAATATTAGTAAGGATCAGTAGCGTGCAGGGTAGGCAACACTAGTGTTGCTACGAGGGTAGGCAGTGCTAGTGTTGCCTTCCCTTGCGGATGCTGGCATACGGGTGTAGCTACTGGCGCTGTCTACTGTGCACGCCACTGGTAAGTATAGTTAGTATTAGGACTAGGATGTTTTACTAAACTTGCCAGTGTATATAATAAGTATTGGTTCATCAATATTTCGTTGTGAATAACTAATTTGGCGACTTACATTGAAGGTGGTAATGATGTGCTGCCACAGTCCTTTTATATCCTGGATGCAGCAGATACTCGGGAGGTCTTGGCTCCGTAACGCTTTTTCGACTTCTCTGTAAAATTACATTAAAAAAATATTGCAACTATTTATTTAAAAAATATGATACGAGTATGTAGTATTCACATAAAGAAAAAGTACCTGGGGATAAGACCAAGCTAGATCGATTTTTCATCTCCAAAAACTCACTTACCAAATTTCATCGAAATCGTTGGAGCCGTTTCCGAGATCCTGATTATATACGAGTATACAAGAATGCTCGAATACGGTATTTGACAACTCCTGATTTTGCCATCTTAATATTATTATGAAAATATAGATATATAGATAGTGTTTAGCGAAGAGAAAATTTAAATTGGTTTATAATTGGATTTATAGTGATTTTTTGAAAAATCTATATACCTGTCTCATTCTCAAACACTTTTCTCTATGCTGCAAGTATGGCGGTACTGGCGTGTGACGTCACATGCCAGTATGTCTTTCTCTGTCTAATCTTGAATTTCAAACCTTTATAACTTTGTTATTTGTAAAGGTAGCTTAAAAATTGTTTTTCTATTCGATAACAGGCATTGTGTAGTTTTAATTTATAAAACTTATACAAAATAGTCAAATACCGTATTATGCTCGTTTAAAGGTAGGTATTAGATGGGTCAATCAACTATTTTACCGACACTTTGGGCGTCTCCTGCGTTACCAAAATTGTCTCTGGCGTTACCAAAAAATCGTACTTCCAACAAGATATTTCAAGGTTTAATAGGTTGAATTTACATAGGATGGCATGTATTCATGTACACCATTTATTAAATTACAGAAAAAACATGGTTACTTACAAAAATCTGCAATTGTTTGAAAAATGTCGCGGACAGATTAGTGTCGGTAAAAAAGTTGATTGGCCCAGATATAGATAGTGAGTTGATTTTGCTCTTGCAGCCAGTTACGAGTACCTATAAGGTAAACGTCCGAGTGCTCGACACGCTAGTGCCCAATAGACGACACCTGCTGTCATCTCTATTGCTCATGACATAAGATTAAAGATGCCAACTACTGGGACAGCGACGAGCACTCATACGTTTACCTTATAGTGTAGTTGGTTTCACCTCTTGTATGCCTTGACACCAATCCACACTAACGTTTTTTTTTTCTATTTTTATTTTAATCTGCAAAAATTTAACTATTTGAGAGAAATAACACAAACATTTTTTTTTATTGCATACAACAGGTTATGGTCCTTCAAAATTTTTTTCTAGGTAAGAGTGGGCAATTGAGCATGCGGCTTATCGTCGCCCATAGACATCCGCAACACGAGGGGTATCACAGGTGCGTTGTCGGCACTTTGATTCACTAACAGGCTCGATTTTTTTTAAAGATCCTTAGTTCGTATTGCTCGGGGAATGCTGTGCTGGCCTGGCTTCATATCATTCTTTATATGTAATAATGATATTAGCAATAAAAGAGTATGAGTATGAGTATGAGTATCTTTTGTGTGTGTGGGAAAGAATTCCTTTTAACCCTTTACCGGGCATAGTGGGTATATTGACCACATTTTTGGCCTTGCTAAATTTAAAATTAAGTACTAAAATAAATCGAAGTTGTTAAAAAATAGTATAGTTTTAAAATTAATCCATCATAATAGGCAAGAAATATAAAACTATGATTCATTTGTAGTAGCATAAATAAGCCTAGAAAAGGTTTAAAGTGGACAGTGTAGGACCAGTGCCCTATTTCACGAAGCTACAAGTTACAATTTACAAGCGGTAGCCTCTTTTCAATGCATTAAACAAAGACTACCGCTTGTAAATTGTAACTTGTAGCTTTGTGAAATAGGGCACAAATAGATTAAGAACTTACTTCCAAAAGTATTGATGGTCAACTTTTATTTCCTTTGCCTCAGTGATGCAGACTACCAGTTTCAATCTCCATTTATCATTCCCTGTTGTCAAAAATATATTTTTACTGATCTGATTATTGATATGTGTGAATATTGATGTAAATTTAGTCAATGGTATTCAGTTGCTCAAGGAACTAAATTAACTTATCAGATAAAAAAATGTATACAAGATGACCAATCCACTTGGATGGCATCGTCCTAATAGAACGCGAATGCGCGATCATCGTAGGTTCGCGCGAATTTTACTCGTACGAACGCGCGATCAAACATATTAAACTCGAATAGGCGTCCTAACTGACAATCGCACGACGCGGTCGCGCGACTCAAATGTTTGTAAATCTATTCGCGCGAACTTAGTTCGTACGAACGCGCGATCAAACATACTGAATTCGAATAGGTGTCCTAATTGAAATTCGCGCGATAATTGCGTCGTCAATTCGCGCGATGATAGGACACCCAGTTTTTGCCATCGCGCGAACACGCGATGGTCGCATCGCTTACTCGCGCAATGATCGCGCATTCGCGTTCTATTAGATTACGACGATGCCAATGACATCATACAAGATTGAGGATGAGACCAGTTGAGGACCAATTTAAAGGATGTCCAAAATGGGCTTAGCATGTTAGTGTTATGGTTTGAGAGAGAACAAATATTTAAGTGTCATAAAAACACTTGTAGTTTGAGCACCTAACTCTATTCCAAGTAATAACTTCCTTGTGATGTTATTTCAAATAAATAATATGAATAAAAACATTAATAAGAAAGTATTAATTAATGACTATAATAATTTATAAGCAATCATGAATGGTTACTGTAAAATAATATTTGTTTTTCTTTTCAAATTTTTCTTGCACATAAAATAATAAAAATATTAATGTAGTAAGAGACAATGAGCTGTACAATTATCCATCTATAACCTTTTTGTAATACCTATGATGAGGAATAAATTTTGTTTCATTTTTTATTCATAAAAAATAAAATATTGTAAAAAAAGTCTACTATACAGAAGAGGTTAAGTTTTCAAAATTATAGGTGATTTTCAAGCCTTATGTACCAAAATCTTTTCCTCACAATGATATCACTGTCCTATGGCAGAAAATGTAGTTCATATTTTTAATCGGTTTTATTTTCAACCAGCTTTTGCTTGTGATTCATCTGCCAAGAACATGTTGATTGCTATTCTGCAAGATCTATTATTATTATTAGACAAATAATATACTAGCAGCTCTTTGAGCTGATGCGTGTATATCACTGCACTTGTATTTTTAGTTTTTTTTAAGTTATTGTCTAGTCTTTTTCAACCAACTTCAAAAAAGGAGGAGGTTATCAATTTGGTTGTATTTTTTTTAAACTGCTACTTACATGATTCATATTTGTCAAGGATGGTGGATTTACCAAAGTGTTTCTCAAAAATCTTGTAATATCTCCAGTTCTTATTTTTTGTTTTCTTCGCTATTTTGTAACACTGGAAATATAAAATAATTAATATCAGTACCAATGTTTTAAGATTTGTAATTTTCAGTTGTAAAAAAAATTTGATTAGCATTATAAGTGTTCAAACTTTAAACCTTAAATTGCTAAAAGTGGCTCTGAAATGGTAATGTTTTGTGTGCTCTGCCTACCCCATTTGGGAACACAGGTGTAATGTTTGTGTGTGTATAAGTGTTCAGAGGCAGTATTGTCTAATACGTGTGTGCTAACAATCACATTCGTCGTCTCCTTTTACCCTCATTCTATATTGTGTGACAGAAAGAAGTGGTGAAAATTATTGATCCCAAGTGTGTTAGGAAATAAAGGCTCATATTATGCTAGTAATTGTACATGCTAATGCTAATAGAAGTAATTAATTTGTTTTAAATGAGTATGAACTACTTACATCATAAGTGTAGGACCATTTTTTTCGGACATGGTTCAGAGTCATAGCTTCAGGGTATCCATTTTCTAACAATATATTACGAAACTCACTGCAAACAATAAAAAATGTAACGTCAACAAGCAGAAAAAGATGAGTAAGCAGTGAATAAAATTAAACTTCTGACAAAACTTTAGAATCCAAAGTTCAAAATAATCTTACGTCCAGGGCTGTTTTTTCTTTTTGAACAGCCAGTTATTCTGAAATCGAAGCTGAAGCATCTTCTTCGTAAGTTCGGCTGTCCCTGTAAGTAAAATAATAAATACATAATGCACAAATAAACCTATATTACAGTAATTCGTGCAATATGACGAGTCAGCAATGCAAAATGTGCCATTATGAGACACATACTTACATAGAAAAGACTTTTCCTCCATGATAACTAATTACTATATTTATGCTTATTACACCTAAGTTATACTTCTATAAATATTTAAATCAAGATTGTTAAAAATTGTTTGTTCCCAAATTCAATGTCAATAGAGATTTCTGATTTGATTTCTGTTCTGTCAGTTATCCCTCTGAAGTTTGACTGACTGTCTTTGCTTGCTGTCAGTGGTCTTGGTCTGTCAGTCAAGTCAAGTCTGCGACACACGCACGCATACCCAAAAACGTACACTATACGTACAGTACGTACACCTTTAGATGTATGTCAAAAACCGGCCAAGTGCGAGTCGGACTTGTGCACGAAGGGTTCCATACCATTATCTATACAACACCAGACATTAGCAAAAAAATGCTAAAAAATCATGTTTTCACTTCTCATGCTCGTTAAGTTCGTATTTATGCTAGATCTAGGCGACATAAAATTACTTTTTATGCTCTGGTGCATAAAATAAAATCTTCGTCTAAGACCAAGGCAATCAGATGTAAACAGCCACAAAAAAAGCAGTTTGTACATATTTTTTTTATAATTTTTAATTTTTATAAAACTAAAAGTCAACATGAAGTTTTTTATAAAGGCCCTGTCGTCCCGGTTGGTCGACGCTTCTGGGGACCCAAGAGCTGGCGCGTACTTATCCCAGCGGATCTCACTTGCGGTCCAAAGGTGTAATGCGGCCAGCGTCATGGGAACCCTGCCACAGGCAGATCTTTTAGACGGGGTATTCTTTTTATAATTTTCATTGTTACAGTTAGTTAAGCTATCTTAGGTTAGTTCTTTTTTATAATTAATATAAATATCACGGGACAATTCACACCAATTGACCTAGTCCCAAAGTAAGCTTAGCAAAGCTTGTGTTATGGGTACTGAGCAACGGATAAATATAATTATATAGATATAGATACATACTTAAATACATATTAAACACCCAAGACCCGAGAACAAACATTCGTATTTTTCATACAAATATCTGCCCCAACACGGGAATCGAACCCGGGACCTCAAGCTTCGTAGTCAGGTTCTCTAACCACTAGGCCATCTGTGCCGTTTGGTCTCTCAGCAGGGCTACTACAAAACTCGAAGTTTTTGACACTTATACTATTTAATACGAGAGCGAGAGGGATGGTACGACACGAACTTCGAGTTTCGAGTTACGTAGTAGCCCTGCTGAGCTGACAGTTACACTGTTGAATCTTTTGAGTATTTTATTTAATACGAGAGTGAGAGGGACGGTACGATACGAACGTCGATTTTCGAATTTCGGAGTAGGCCCTCTGTGTGGACGGGCGGACGGACGGACACACAGACAGACAGTGGAATTCCGTTAGCACCCATTGCGTGCGGAACCCTAAATAGTTAAATGGAAAACCAAAGGGGTTTACTTCATGCAGCCAGGTTTACCCATGCTCTGTGATTGAGTTTATCAAACTGCTAGATAATATTTTTTTTTCATGGAAGTTTTTTTAGAATATTTTTTATTTTTTATGGCAATATTTCCACCATCTTGCTTTGGCGAAAAAGAAAATGATTTTTTATTATTATAAACGGATTTTCTTGTAGGTGGAACAGATTTCAACTGATTTTTTCAATGTTGCCAGTACACACACATGGCACACCTACCTGCAACTGTCACTGTCAACGGTCTCAGTCAGCGCAGTCTGTCAGTAGTGCGTAATTTCTACATCTCGTTGATTTTCACGTGGTTTTTCGGTTTCGGCATGTTTTATATAATTTACTTTTGATAGTTCATAAATGAAAAGAGAATGCACCGACTTATATCAGCTAGAAATTTGTACCAGACAAGTCTTTATAACATATCATTGCCTTCAAATAAGTCTCTAAGTAGAAGTCCGGATATAAAATGTTCCTTTTGTCGAAAAATTCTTCTAGGTCAACACAACATAGGTAAGTTTCTTGGATTGTACGTGGAATGCCTAGTGATTGATTTTATGTTTAGAATTATCACATGTCGGAATTCGACAGTCTAACCTAAGTTTTGAGTTGCGTAACTTTCGGCTCTTTTTCAGAAAACTTACTCGTCGCAAGGCACCAGTCTACGAGAACGGCTAGCGCTCTAAAATCTCTAAAGAAGAAAGGGAAACACAAAACCTATAAGAAATATGGAGAACTTTTAGAGGGTTAGTATACCTTTCAACATTGTTTACATTCAGATGTAAACAAACTTTGAATAATATAATATCTCTTTCTTTTTTAACAGTTGGAGACCAAGCCATGACTGAAATGAAAGTCTCAATAAGCAAATTACGTGCCATCCACCTGTCTAAACTTGCTGACAGCCCAGTCTCCCTCGGCCAGTTGCACCAGCTAACCACAAAGCCATCAAAGAAACCCATGAACATTGAAGTTGACCCTGAACTCCTGCAAAGTGTTAAAGATAAAATATTAAAGAAGACTGCTCCTATATCTTCAAGCCCGAAAGAGATAAGTTTGGAAGATGACCAATGTGCCCTCATTTACACTAATCACAAAATTTCTAGCTTGCAAGATAATTTAAAAACTAAACAGTATATTGACATGGTAAAGGAGAGTTACTATAATTTTAGAAAAGCTACTATTTATGACCAACGCCTGCAGGACCTGAGATATGCCATAACAGAGGGTCTCACCCAAGAGTTTGACATGATGGCTGTGGATTCCAAACAGGACCAAGAAGTGGCCTTCCAGCCTTTACCAAAGAGTCCTCACACTGTATTCCGGGAACTGTTTATTGAAAACCAGCTTGATCCCTATGGCCAAGAGCTTTTGAATTCTTTTTCAAGTTTACAGTAAGTATAAAAGCTGGTATAAAATGGTAAATTGTTGTTGTGTTATCTCACGAATTTGATGTTAAGACTAAAAGCCATACTCGTTCCGCTTTTTTTGTCAGGCAAATGCGACACGGCACTGAAACTGAGTGCACATCTACAAAAAGGATGGGTGCCATTTACATTTAACTGTGCACTCAAGTCTTATAACCGTGTCACTAGTGCGGTAAAAATGCAGTATGGTAATTAGACAGGTGCACAATAAAATGAGAATGGCCATTATCAAGTTCTATCATGCTTTTAATAAAGTAACAGCAAAGTTACTCTGTCAATCTGGTATCTATTCTAGCTAGCTTAAACAATATTAGATGAAATTTAATACGGAGATAGTTGTAGACCCTAGGACATAGCATAGTTTTTCCTCATGAATTGCAGTTCCCATGGGATATTGGCCAATGAATTTTTTTGCATTATGCGCAAAAGATAGTTTATAAATAAAGGAAATTTACTCAACATTATTTTCTGGATTACTAAATGTGACATAACATAAATAGCATTTCCAAAACAAAAAACAAACATTTTAGTTGTTCAATTGTTTCACAGGACCCAAGGCTTAGCTCATCCAGCTATAGAAGACATTTATGATGACGTGACTCTGCACAATGAATTCCAGGAGGGTAGAGAAGTCGACTTTGGTGAGAATGAGGCTGCTCTTGAGGTCAAGAAACTGAATATAAAAAAAGCGTAAGTGACATCTACGTCTTTTTTTTTTAATGATTTCTACGAGGACATTAGCCAATGACAAAGTTAGGACGTCTTTATTCTTTAGGCAGTGATGTGCTTTGTACATTCAAGTGCGAAAATAAGTATTTATTTGAACCACTCAAAAATATGTTACTACTGCCTTATTGCGTCGGAATAAGAGTCTGTGGTACTTATTTTTGGAACTGAACAAGTTCATATTTTTACACTTGACTGTACTATAGAATTTTTTCAAAATATTTTTCTGCTAGTGTAAAGATGTCCCCACATCAATCGATGCAGAATCGGCAAAAACCGCTATTTTCTAGCGTATCTTTATATAAACGCAATAAGAGTTAAAAAGTCATGGTTCGGATTGGATCGGTTCGGCTGACGCCTGCCGACCCGACGACTTCTTTTTTGCTCTTATAGCTCTTTTTTATTGCCGGTTCCGCCTCAATAGATGTGGGGACACCATTATGTTAGTCCTCACCTGGGCCTCAATTATGAATTTCCTGTTTTGGGTTTTAAATTACAAAAAAGTTTCATTTGGTGCTTAATTTACCACCAAGGCTAGGAACCGGTTTATAAAATAGCGGTAAATACCGGTTTATTTCGGTTTAACTCCGAACTTTCATAAGAACGCGAACATTTTTAAGAACTTAACTATAACCTAAATAAACCTGTTTATTCTACGAGTGACAGCTGGTCGGCCGGCGGCGGGCGGCGACGTTTATCCTGCGCCGGAATAAACCGGTTTTTATTGTTCTTAACCGGTTTATCTGACAAGAACTTTATGGAAATGTTCCCTTAAAAACCGGTTTAAAAATAACGGTTTCGTGAACGAAACCAAATTGAAAAGGTTAAAAGGTAGCAGTGAGTGAACCTTGCATATTATTGCTATAAAAATGTTTACGTTTTTTTAGTAAGCAAGCTCTGAAGCGTAAGAAAAAAGAGAAGTTGGAGAAGCGTCGCGCCATCAAGGAGTTGAGCATGAAGACTGACATGAAACAACTAGAGTTACAAGGCAAGCAGGAAGGACTTGAGCGCTTGCTCGTCGCTCATCTGCAGTTGCTCTGCTCACTCAATATGGTGCAGGAGGTGAGTGAGCTAAATACCAGTGTGGAGTCTGAAGAATATGTTTGCCACCAGAATTTTTAAAAGACATCAGTGATGTGATGACCAAACTATCGCTTCTTTCACTCTCTGGATTGTCTAACGAAAATGCTGCTAAATACAAAACAATGCCAGATAAATATTAATTAAGCTCTTGTGAGACATGATTTATAAAATTTTTGTTTTTCTTTTCATCATTTTAGTTGTTCTAGAAATTACCCCTTACATACAAAGGGCAAACTCAAAGTTTACTTTTTTAGGGTTCCGGAGCCAAAATGGCAAAAAAGGATCCCTTATAGTTTCGTCAAGTCCGTCTGTCTGTCTGTCCGTCCGTCCGTATGTCACAGGCATTTTACTCGAAAACTACAAGATGTATATCAATTAAATTTGGAGTACAGATGTCTTGTCAAAGCCGCTATTTAGTTTTGTAGTTAAATAACAGAAATTGGAAAATAAAAATTAACGCATCAACGTGTGGCACATAGTTCGACAGCTCTTTTGAAAAGATAGTAAGGTTTCTCAAAAACTTTTTTGATTTTCCGGAAATAATCGCCCCCAAAGTAGCAAAAATTGTGTTTCCCCCCCCCTCTATCTTGTAAACCGTTTTTCCAAAAAATATGCAAAAGATATAGAAAGGTAACGCTTAATAAATACTTTCAACGAAAATTGGTTTCAACATAATCGGATATATAACGTTTTTGAGTTATTGCCGAAAAACTGCGCTTCTCAACAAAAGGACGTAAGTGCCGTGAAGATAGGCTCTTTTTCTGGTAATAGATTTTAAGACTAGTAAGTGTTTTAATTGTGTTATAACGCACATATGATTTTTTTCCTAATGGCTACGGAACCCTATCTTGGGCGTGTCCGACACGCTCTTGGCCCGTTTTTTTGTTAAATATAGATGAACATGTAGATGTCCTATTCCCCGATTGCAGACCTTGTCTTGTCTACATCATGTAAGCAAAATTCTATGCCTCAAACTGTCAGTCGAAACTTTTCTTTTTATATATAAACTAAACCTACCTGTTGCTCGCGACTTTGTCTGCAAAAAATCTTTCGTAATGCAAAAAATTAAAATTGGGAGAGTACTATGTTTCAAGTCTAACTACTTAACATATTTTTATTTGTGTTGTAAATGTGTGCTAACTATAATAGTACAAAGTGTTTCCTCATACATTCATCATCATATTGTATGATGTGGGTCCTGTTCAGTCAGGATTATACAGTCATTTATACATTAAGTCAACAATGCAAATTGGTGTCAAAAGTAACTGTATGATAAAATAGTTCAGTGAACTGAAATGTCAATGACTCGCATCACAACTTGTTATGTAAACAACTGCTAGGCTAGTAGAATATTATTATTATTATTATTATTATTTAGAAGCCTATAGAGGTGTCCCACTGCTGGGCAAAGTAGAATATTAAAAGTTAAATATGTATAAATATTATGACATCATATGGATGATCCACTTTTATTTAGCACAAGATAAATTGAACAATGATAAGACAGCGACTTGGCCGCAATCTCAGGAAATTGTGATTTATCTCAGCAAACATTCCGTTTTAAGTTTCTGGGCTTCAATGCGTATGAGCGTTACAGAAATGATGTTTAGAAACATTTAGGGGCTGTTTCACCACCCATTGATTAATTTTAATTGACGGATAAAATGTAATGCCGTCTCCATCTATTCGAACAAAACAAACAGAGACTGAATAAATAAATTTAATCAATGGATGGCGAAACAAGGGTGACCTTTAAACGAGCAATTATTCTAATTATATAAATATATATATATATCTCGGAAACGGCTCCAACGATTTTGATGAAATTTTGTATGTAGGGGATGAAAAATCGACCTAGCTACCGAGTTTTAGCGCGAGCGGAGCTCGTTCACCCAGGTACTGTTCTATAATGTCTTAAATTTTCGTGACACCCGGGACTTATCATGCTTAACGAAACGAATAATAATTACCTCGACGTTTTGGCCACATTGCAGTGGCCGTGGTAACGAGTAGACAGACCACGTTACCGCAGCATCTCAGGTCCCGGGTTTTGTATTCAATAACTATTTAATGTAATGACAGTTGCGATTTAAACAGTCCTCATAGAATTCAAAAGGTTGAAAACGCCTGCCATTAAAGTGTACCTACCTTACTTTCAGGCGCGTAAAGTTCTACAGTATTATCGGCAAAGGGGAGCCAGGGTCCCCGACCACCCCAAAATAACCGACATCAAAGTCTACAATACACTTCTACACGGATATGCATTCATGGTAATATATTTGTATTTGAAATAACTTACTGTAGCAAAAGTCGTGGTAGCCTAAGATATAACCTCTCGCCGCGCCTCTCAAGCAGAGGACAGACCTTTACATCGTGAGGAAATCGGCACACATCTGCGAAGAAAATCAATGGTGTGTGTGAGGTTCCCAAACCGCATTTGATCCGCGTGAGAGCTACGGCCCGAGCTCATTCTGATGATGATGGTGATGATGACTGAATAAGCTTCGGATCTCTCATGTCATGGAGTACGTCACGGGTCACCGGTGCGAAACCCAAGCCAAGCCAAGTTCAAGCTAACAGAACTGGCGAGCGGCACCGTGTGTTATTTTACCCGAACCATTTGGAGCCTTATATTTTACCCAATGCTATGTATGTATTCATAATTTCAGGGTTTTCTGGACCATACAAAGGATTTGTTGTCGTCCATGGCCACGGATGGGGTCGAGCCAAACGCGCAAACGTTCGCGGCCACTTTCGAGTGCATCGAGAGGAGTAACGTGAACGACAAGTTGCAGATATTGCGGCATTACCAACAAGTGATGCAGGAAAAGGTGAATATCAATATCATGGGACAATTGACACTCATTGACCTAGTTCCAGACTAAGCGAAGCTTATACAGTAGGTGCAGTAGGCAGCGGATAAACGCACTTGTAATGATAAATACATGCTTAAATATATAATAAACACTCATGACCCGAAAACAAAAATTCATATTATTGATAAATTCATATTTAAAATGTCTAAGTGTCATTTTTTCGTTCAGTCCATTCGTGCCAGCTCTTGTGAATCAACCTATACACAACACACACAAACATCACGCCTGTATTCCCAAATGGGGTAGGCAGAGCACACGAAACGTTACCGCTTCGGAGCCACTTAGCAATTTTAGGTTTTAAGTTTGACAAAAACGGCCAAAAATCGTCAAAAATCGACCTATACTTCTAATTTAATCATATTTCATGTTATTTTTTTGTTCAAAGGGTATCACTCTAAACGATTTGCTGGACAAAACGCAGTTTCTCCACGACCAGCGGGAGCTAGTCTCCCGAGCAGTTCGCAGGCTCGACCCAGAGTTCACCCCCCACTATACCCCACCAGTGCTGGACTACGACTGTCCTTTGATGACGAAGCTTAAGTTAGACGCCGTGGAGAACAGACAGGGTCTCATGCATTCTCCTGCTGAAGGGTTGATGACCTTGGAAGAGTTGAAAGAGAGGGGGAGGAGACAAATGGAGATTGAGATAAAGGGGGAGATTGAGGTGGAGAATATTGATGTCAAGGATGACGCGTCGCCTACTGTCAAATTATATGTAAGTAGTTTTCGTTCCGTAGTCTTACAAAAAAACCATTATAGTTTCGCCATGTCCAGCCGTTCGCGGCTTAGCTTTAATACTTGGTGTAGGTGTTAAGTACTTTAAAGTGTTCATTTTTATTAGTGGCAATAAATACAACAACAAATAAATTTATCGATATAAAAATAAAAAATAATAATAACCTTTATTGCCACAACTTAAATTAAAATAAAAAAAATGTGGGAGAAAAATAAAAAGTCGGGACAATAGCTTTGGGGGTGGTGGGGTTACTAAACAGATTAATTATTTTGCAATGGGTTCTAGGTTTTCACATCACTAAATGTCTGTGGTCGGGTAAATGGCGTCTTTGTTTACAGTTTTCATAAATTGGATTGAAATACAATATACCACAGTCTACTGAATAAAAATATTGTTACATTGACCTTGAATACGTATTTAACTTTTTTGTACTTTGCAGCGGGAAAAGATGCGCGCAACGGAGAGCGAGTGGCGCGAAGTTATCCGCGAGTCGTTCAACCGGAACCTGGGCACGCTCCGCTCGCAGTGCAACGCATCGCACTCCGCCATCACACTCTACCCCTATCTTAAGGTTTTGGAGGTATGAGTCACTGGTATTTAGAACAGAGGGCTTGATGTGTAAAGCTGCGTCCACATTTGTATCATTTTGTCGTATCGTACCTCCGTCGCGTTGAGAAAGAGATAGTTAATGCCATTGTGAGAGCCTACGCTTTATATAATACGGCCTTAGTTCCTTTTTACAAGCTTTTTAACTTGACCCTATTAATGAACTAAAACAATTACTTTGCTAACTCGCGACTTAATAACAGCTTTGTGCAAGAAATGTGTGTTCATGCAGTTCCTCCACCTACACACTGTAAGAACACATAAGTCACACAAACCCATCTGTCACCATCACCGCACTACACTGACGCGTTTTGAACTTAACTAGAACTCATCTTCAGAGCAACACAGCCGTTCACCATGCTAACTAGATGTTTGCTAACATAGAAAGTTTTTATCTCGGAAAGTTGCATAGTTCCGCGGTATGGTTATACATACCTACGTACAATAAGAACTTGTTTCTCCAGGTGGACCAATTCGTGGAACTCATGATGGGCGAGATCAATAAGTTGGTGGACGGCAGCGAGACTTACAGCCCCACGCTGAAGCTGCTGCAGCGGGATTTGGGGACGCAGGTCTATCACAAGTAAGACTCTTTCACTTTAACATTATACAGAACAATGACTCTTTATTGAACATCACAATAGTAAGAGGTGTAAAACAGGTACAAGAACATTACTACATTACACTATTACATTATTGCTTTGCGATCTCCTCCAATCAACTTTTGAGAAAGAAGAGAAAGAGGTAGGGACTAAATTATAAGATTAGTTGGTAGTCAAATTATAAACCAAGTCTGAGTATTAGCTTTTAGTATACGTAGTGCCATCCACGAAGACGCGTGATTTTGTCAAAATTAGCCATTAATGACATTGTAATAAGAACCACGGCACGCGTCATCGTGAATGACTCTCCCTATATAATGATGTGTTTTGCGGGTTACCATCATCTACCTCGCTAATCCTATTGCCATGCAGCAGCGTTGTGACGTTATTGTATTTGTATAGCGCCAGCTCGACGGCCTTTTGAGTACATTAAAAAAATACTTACCGACATATACCTAATGCCACCCACAAAGACGCGTGATTTTGTCAAAATTAGCCAGTAATGACATTGTAATAGGAACCACGGCACGCGTCATCGTGAATGACTCTACCTATACATGTATACATCCTCCTCTTTATTTTAAGTCGTTTAGAATTTTTAATGGTAAACTATTCCGACTGGCACTCACTATATATCCTGTATTTAAAAATAAAGCACCTAAATCGTTCCTCCAGATACCAAGTAGAACAGTACCGCAAAAACGGTGTGTTGGCCAAAATATCCCAGATCTACGACCAGTACTGCGAGTGGTACTTGGACCGCAGCAGCCTGGGAGACGTGCCGCTCAACAGCCGCCAGGCGTGGCAGCTGCTGGTGCATCGGAACAGGGAGGGGGCTAGTCTGGTGAGTAATAGTAGATTATCGTCGTGGCATGGAAGTAAGCAATTGCTGGCTGAGTATGAGTATTAAATAGTCGAGCTTGCGAATCCATTTAACTAATACGAAGCCAACAATTGCTATTCCAGCCGAATTTTTTTCTCAAAAATGTTAAAGGAAAAAAGCTAAATTAGAATAATCATTTTCTCAAAATGCATTATAACACCTAATTTTATTCCAATTTTTTTTTTATGTTTTCCCGCCTTTGTTTCATTTAAAAAACTGTGGTTGTATTTTTCCATCGAAACACCAGAAGCTGTTCCAGACCCAATAAAAAAAGTCCGGAGCTCCAACTAAATAACTATTACCATTTAAGTTAGCTGTATACGACTTAAGCCAACATTTCCATAGCCGTTTTAACTTTTTTCAAAGTTTGAGACTCGACAATAATGGAATTTGTATGCGACATTATTGTCGAGTTAACGAGTCAGCAATCATTTTTAACTTTTTAATTTTTCGCTGACCATAAACTATGCACTTCGCCTTCTGATATGTAAAGAATAATGTCAACTTTTACGGTCATTTTTGAGAAATAATTATTTGTGAATGTGCCAGGACATGGAGGAGACGCCCTGGCCGATGGAGATGCGGCAGAGCGTCGGCAAGTTCCTCTACAACATCATCATCAACGACGTCAAGATAGATGTCAACATGTTCAAGCCCAAAGCTAAACAGTGAGTACTTGTTGTATTTTAGTTTTGTTGTTATTTTGTATGATTTAACCCCCAGAAAGGGTCGCTGTGAGAATATGAAAAAAAATCTTCTTGATAAATAATTGTAAAATTTGCCAAACATGCATTTTTGTGTTAGTTTAAAGTCCCTTCTATTTGGTCATCTAATAAGCATGTTAGTATAATGTGACACATCATTTCTTCTATTAAACTGTCGCTGACGGGGCAGAATAACAACATCGACCCAATTAGAATTAGTCAATATGTGTTATCAGAAAGAAGCTGCCAGCCGTGTACAAGGTGCACCGTCCGTGGGGCCGGCTGGTGCGGCTGGAGCTGAAGCCGCACCCGTCGGTGTCGCGGCTGTGGCTGGGGGCCGCGCGCGCCGCGCTGCGCATGCGCGCCGACCTGGTGCCGCCCGCCTCGCCCTCCAAGCCCTGGCCGCATCTGCACTCCGGCGCGTACCTGCTCACTAAGACGCCGCTCATCAGGTAACTTGCTTTTTCTCAAAAATTATACGTAAAGTCGCCATTAACTACATCTTTTTTCTACTCCTGTACTGTTTTCTGTGATTTACTTAATCACGAATAGTAATAAGAACATATATATATTTTGTATTTTATTTAATAAGTGAATAGTCGTAGAAAAATTATTGTATGCAACGTTGTATAAATAAGTCAAAAAAAGCTCGTGGCGTAACTCACGCCACTCACCTTTTTTGACCCCTATTATACAATTGTTGCATAAAATACTATAAAACGTCACCAAAAATTTAAGGATACCAGACAATAATGAAAAGGTTTTGAATTCGGAATGAGAAAGTGTCCCGTAGGTATAATACAATTCTCATAACACGGGGAGTCGCTGGCAACAGCCGGAAGGTCATATTTTTCAATAGTACAAAAAGTCTATGTGTTATTGAAAAGGTTAAACAATAAACGTAGAATTTAATTTTATCTCAGTTTATCGGAATTTTTGATTTTCTTACAGTTTGTTTATTCTTCACAACTTCTCGTCACAATTGCCACCACCACTTATCAAGAGAAAATGTTAGTTTACCATCAAGCTAATAGTTATATCCTCTTCTTCTGCGATGTCGCAGGCTCGTAATACATCACTAAGGGGCTGTTTCACCATCCGTTGAATAGTGTTAACTGACGGTTAAATGTGATGCCGTCTCCGTCTATTCGAACAAAACAAATAGAGACGGCATCACATTTAACCGTCAGTTAACACTAACCAATGGATGGTGGAAACAGCCCCTAATTTAATTACCGTTTCCAGGATGCCGTTCTACGTGATGAGTCAATGGAAGCGGTTGGAGGAGGCGCCGCCGGCCGCTCTGTACCCCGCGCTGGACAGCCTCAACCAGCTGGGAGAGGTGCCGTGGCGCGTCAACAAGCCCGTGCTAGACTTGCAGCTGCAGATCTTTAGGTCAGTATTTAGTGGGATGCTTTTGACTATTTACTGCTTTTTGTGTGTAAACAAGCGCGTCTTGGGATAAGATAGCGGCGGAAAAAAAATACGATTGGCAACACATTGTACCTATAGATAAAAAAAATATCAGTCGCAAAAATATAAAGAGGGGCACTCACACGCGTAAATATTCGTACAGTCGCGAACAGGGATTGTTGAAGACCTTTACAGCCTTATATCATACTGGTGATATAATGACGAGTTGCAAGCATGGCGAGCGCGTAACGATAACAAGAACAGTTCAAAAATTGAACAAATAAGAGAAGAAAATTCGTAAGACGCGTATCGGCGACAGGGCGATCGCGGGAAGGTGAATTTAATTATTTTTAACTGTTTTTGTTAAGTGTGAGGTGTAAACTTAGCTGTAATTTGTTCCAAGCTACTATCATTTTTACTTTTATTTGTGTCCCAGGTCGGGCGGCAATAAGAAGCTGGACATCCCGCCGCCCGCGTCGTCCGTGGAGGCGGCGGGTCCGCCGGCGCGCGAGCCGGCCGGCGCGTTCAAGCGGCGCGTGGCGCTCGCCCGCGCGCGCGCTGAGATGCACTCGCTCTGGTGCGACGCGCTCTACAAGCTGGCGCTGGCTAACCATTACAGGTCAGTTGGACGTCCACCGCCCCCAACCCCCCTCCCCCGTCCGCTGAGATGCACTCGCTCTGGTGCGACGCGCTCTACAAGCTGGCGCTGGCTAACCATTACAGGTCAGTTGGACGTCCACCGCCCCCAACCCCCTCCCCCCGTCCGCTGAGATGCACTCGCTCTGGTGCGACGCGCTCTACAAGCTGGCGCTGGCTAACCATTACAGGTCAGTTGGACGTCCACCGCCCCCAACCCCCCTCCCCCCGTCCGCTGAGATGCACTCGCTCTGGTGCGACGCGCTCTACAAGCTGGCGCTGGCTAACCATTACAGGTCAGTTGGACGTCCACCGCCCCCAACCCCCCTCCCCCCGTCCGCTGAGATGCACTCGCTCTGGTGCGACGCGCTCTACAAGCTGGCGCTGGCTAACCATTACAGGTCAGTTGGACGTCCACCGCCCCCAACCCCCCTCCCCCGTCCGCTGAGATGCACTCGCTCTGGTGCGACGCGCTCTACAAGCTGGCGCTGGCTAACCATTACAGGTCAGTTGGACGTCCACCGCCCCCAACCCCCCTCCCCCGTCCGCTGAGATGCACTCGCTCTGGTGCGACGCGCTCTACAAGCTGGCGCTGGCTAACCATTACAGGTCAGTTGGACGTCCACCGCCCCCAACCCCCCTCCCCCCGTCCGCTGAGATGCACTCGCTCTGGTGCGACGCGCTCTACAAGCTGGCGCTGGCTAACCATTACAGGTCAGTTGGACGTCCACCGCCCCCAACCCCCCTCCCCCGTCCGCTGAGATGCACTCGCTCTGGTGCGACGCGCTCTACAAGCTGGCGCTGGCTAACCATTACAGGTCAGTTGGACGTCCACCGCCCCCAACCCCCCTCCCCCCGTCCGCTGAGATGCACTCGCTCTGGTGCGACGCGCTCTACAAGCTGGCCACCGTTTAATAACTGCCTACCTTGTACTAAAAAATAATTCTGATCACCTAAAAACAGAGTTCATTTTTAGTATAAGGTGTCAATAACTGGCCACCTTATACTAACATGAATTCTAGTCACCTATAAATAGAATTCATTTTTAGTATAAGGTGTCAATAACTGGCTACCTTATAGTTACTAACATGAATTCTGGTCACCTATAAATAGAATTCATTTTTAGTATAAGGTGGCCAGCTATTGAAAGGTGGCCAGTAATGGACGATTTATCTTTTTTATTTATAAAGCAGTCACGAGCCGCAAGGTATAGTCGGGTCGCGGGTTGCAACCACTCTATACTTCGTTTTTTTTTCATTAGAAAAAGGGTAAACAATCTTGACTAGTCTTTTTATTGAAAGACTTTTTAAAAAAAACAGTAACCATTACTTACGAGTATGATACCAAAAGCATGTAAATGATCATTATGTCTTTGCTAATTGTTAGTATTTGCTGTAACTTAGACGACCAGATGGCCTAGTGGTTAGAGAACCTGACTACGAAGCTTGAGGGCCCGGGTTCGATTCCCTTGTCGGGGCAGATATATGTATGAAAAATACGAATGTTTGTTCTCGGGTCTTGGGTGTTTAATATGTATTTAAGTATGTATCTATATCTATATAATTATATTTATCCGTTGCTTAGTACCCATAACACAAGCTTTGCTAAGCTTACTTTGGGACTAGGTCAATTGGTGTGAATTGTCCCGTGATATTTATTTATTTAACTTATTTTTCAAGTGTTTTTTTTTTCAATAATAAGACACGTCAAGATCGCTTATCTTCTTCCTAATGCTAAAAAAAACGAAGTATAACTCGATCCTCGTCCCCCAGAGACGAGGTGTTCTGGCTGCCCCACAACATGGACTTCCGCGGGCGCGTGTACGCGTGTCCGCCGCACCTGTCGCAGCTGGGCGCCGACGCCTACCGCGCGCTGCTCCGGTTCGCCAGCGAGCGCCCGCTCGGCCCAACGGGGCTCGCCTGGCTCAAGCTGCACGCTGTCAACCTCACCGGGACCATGAAGAAGAATACCGTGGATGAGAGGTTATTATACCTATAATACGAGTACGACTAGTAAATACCCTCCATCAGCTTGCTACTAAGTTCGCGCGCGACGCTCGCCCACTAAAAAGGAACTTAAGCTTATTTTTTTTATATTCTTGACTCATCATCATCATCATACCAGCGCTGCGGCTTACCGCAGCACAATGCTGAGCCAGCGCCTGTTCTTCAGTGCATCACATGGCTTCTCATTTATGTGTCTGATCTGTTTAATTGTTATTTAATTTATGTTTTTATTTAATTGTTAATTTTATTACTCTTTAGCTACTAAGCCATGTCTTTGTTTTGAAGAATAAAGATTATATCTATCTATCTATCTATCATCCCATCCTATATACGTCCCACTGCAGGGCACAGGCCACCCCTCAGAATGAGAGGGCTTGGGCAGGAGTTTCCACGCAGGCCCAGTGCGGATTGGGAACTTCACACATACCATTGAATTGCTTCGCAGGTTTGTGCAGGTTTCCTCACAATGTTTTCCTTCACCGTAAAGCTCGTGGTAAATTTCAAATGTAAATTCCGCACATGAATTTCGAAAAACTCTGCTTGAGAGGCCATAGGTCAAACCACTCGGCCACCACGGCTTATATTATATTCTTGACTAGCTACTTAGTTTCTTAAGCCTCACATCTTTTATATGTATCTCCAGACTGGCGTACGCAGAGAGCGTGATGGACAAAATCCTGGACTCTGCAGACAACCCGCTGGAAGGCTCGGGCTGGTGGCGCGACTCCGAGGAGCCGTGGCAGACGCTCGCCTGCTGCATGGAGATCGCTAACGCGGTGCGCTCGCCCAATCATGAAGGTCAGTCTTATTGCCCCCTTTAAAAGAATGAGAGCTATCGCGAATGAATTCGCCACTAGAGGCGCTAGTGTAGCGTGAGGTCTCCGAAATGTCAAATCTCATAGTTTTTGGGTGAGCTACGCGGGTTTATTTATAATTAGAATAATTTTGTGAATGTTTTGCATTACCTGAAATTAATTATGGCAATTATGCGTTACGGGGCAATGAATGTCTGTGTTTTGAGATAGTTTTGTCTTTCGGAAACTTTTGTCCTCCTTTTTTCCGAACAAAACGGGACTAAGCAACACTGGTTGCTGGATATTTTTATGGTATGGTTTTAAGGTGTATTAAATATGATTTTAATCTAAACTTTGTTTTAACGCCCGTAATAACAGACTCTGAAAGTCACACTTAAAAACCTCACGCAACAGTGCGCCATCTAGTGAGACAAAAAACGATAGCCCTCATTAGTAACAGCTAGCTTTTGCCCGCGGCTTCGCCCGCGTGGAGTTCGGTTATCGCGCGCTGTTCCCCCGGGAACTGTGTATTTTTCCGGAATAAAAAGTAGCCTATGCCACTCTCGGGCCCAAAATCTCTATGCCAAAAATCAGGTCGATCGTCGATCGAAAGACGGACAAACATACAAACAAACACACACGCTTTCGCATTTATAATATTAGTATATGGATTTTGAATAATGAAAAAAAAACAAAGCAATTAGAACCTAATTGTTTCGAGAATAAAGTCAAACTGCCGTGGTGTAAAACAACAGAGAAACAAAAGCAAATTTACTTTGTTACATTGTCATACATAAGTTAGTAATTCCATCGAACATATTGTGTACATTATGTTGTACATTTGGGCATTTGCTTATTTTTGCTGAAAAGGGGGAGGGGGCAGTAAAAACTACTAAAATTCTGCTTGATGATGATGATGGTGATGATGATGATCAGACCAATTTCGCCCATGGCGACCACTTGAACTCCTAATTTAATGAGGGCTATCGCGAATGAATTCACCACTAGAGGCGCTAGTGTAGCGTGAGGTCTCCGAAATGTCAAATCTCATAGTTTTTGGGTGAGCTACGCGGGTTTATTTATAATTAGAATAATTTTGTGAATATTTTGCAATATCTGAAATTAATTATGGCAAATATGCGTTCCGGGGCAATGAATGTCTGTGTTTTGAGACAGTTTTGTCTTTCGGAAACCTTTGTCCTCCCTTTTTTCCGAACAAAACAGGGACTATGCAACACTGTGGCATGCTCGATATTTTTATGGTACGGATTTAAGGTGTATTAAATGATTTTAATCTAAACTTTGTTTCACGCCCGTAATAACAGACTTTGAAAGCCATACTTAAAAACCTCACGCAACAGTGCGCCATCTAGTGAGACAAATAACGATAGCCCTCATTGGCGCTCATGCGCTCTAAGATGACTAACATAGCCCATCTTAGCTGTGAACGTACGTCCGCATTCTTGCGTAATAGGATGACCCCTGCAGGGCTACTACGAATCCCGAAACTCGAAGTTCATGTCGTGCGGTCCCTCTGACACTTATACTATTTAATACGAGAGCGAGAGGGAGTACGATACGAACTTCGAGTTTCGTAGTAGCCCTGCTGTGTCAATTCCTCAGAGTACATGTGCGGGTTCCCGGTGCACCAGGACGGGTCGTGCAACGGGCTGCAGCACTACGCGGCGCTGGGCGGGGACGCCGCGGGCGCGGCCGCCGTCAACCTGGCGCCCCGCCCCCGCCCGCAGGACGTCTACGCCGCCGTCGCCGCCATGGTCAGTGGTGAACAACATGACAATCACAATAAAACTAGAATATTAATGTCGCTCAGGATGTTTCCTAGTTTCCCTGGAAAAAAGGAAAACCGATATTTTGTTTCAAGTTTCGTACGGCATTAGCAAACTAGTTTTAAGTGTACTTAGCTACCACTCGCTTTTGAGCAATCGTTTACTACACAACCACCACTGTCAAAACATCACTCATTACGAAATAACATCGCACAATTATCATTGATAAGTTTTATGTGACAGATAACAACAGAAATGGCATCACAGATATTGGTCACAAAATTAATCCATTAATGGTGGAACAGGCCCATAGATAGGCTCAGATCAAATAAAAAAGTAAAGATGGAGGGAAGTAAACAGCCAAGTGAGGCCTGTTTTATAAACAGGCCGGTGTTGCCATAATAATTCTCAGTACCCCGCAACTACAAAAATATCGTTATCGTTAATAACGTTTTAATAGCGTTATTAAATATTGAAACTAAAGTAGTTCGTCAGCCACTCTGATATGTGGTGTAGGCATAAATAAAAAATAAAAGATTGTATTACATAGGCGACTTTTACCCAATAATAGGGTAACTACAATTATTATGATGGCAGCACTAGTGTTGACGTTTTGTGTTCAAAGCAAAATTCAAACAAAATTATTTCGATTTTTAATGAAAATATTGGTTTTCGAGTTTAGCTAGCTAGTGAAAAGTGATTCCATCCTGCTTTTTTATTTTTGGACGGATAGTTTTTACATCCTTTCACGACACAATTTGCAGTATTAGTTATATTTATCGAAGTTTAAGATACGTCATGCTCCACGGGAAAGCGTTACTAAGTAATAAGGTTTTGGTGTAGTTTGGTTGCAAGTGTGTGCGTGCCACTGTGTAAGCGCACACGGATTGGTGTAGTTTGATCGGCCTCACTCGGCTGTTCACCGCTCTCCATCTTTACTTTTTTATTTGATCTGAGCCCATAGGGAATAGTTTAGAGATCATATGCATTGACTTGGAAATTCAACCTTATTGTTATAGTTATAAGTTACAATATCCAGTGTAATTATTGAAAATACGACTAGCTTTCAAAATATCCTTTGTCAGGTATGTATTCGATAGCTGCTTTTGATTCTGTGGTACTATGCGCCAATAAATGGGGCCTTAGTAAGGGTTAAATACTTTGTTCAGGGAAAAGTTATTGACGAAGTAAAATTTTTGACTATTATTTAGGATATCGATAGCCGCTGATAGCGGTAGTGTGTTGATAGTTAGTAAGTGGTTGTGAGTAGTGGTTTAGTAATGGTAGTTCGGTAGATGGTGGTCTGGTAAAAGTAAATCCGCATTGATCCATACACCTGAACTTTGAAACTAGTTGGCTAAAGTGGTGATCGACAGGTGGAAGAGATGCGCGCGCGCGACGCGGCGGCGGGCGTGGCCGTGGCGCGGGTGCTGGAAGGGTTCGTGCGCCGCAAGGTCATCAAACAGACCGTCATGACCACCGTCTATGGAGTCACCAGGTTCGGCGCAAGGCTGCAGATCGCCAAACAGCTCAAAGGTTAGCATTACTTATATTATTAGGCTAAATTCCTAAAAAAAACCGTATTAATCCGTCACATAGTTTATCAGAATAAGATTTTCTTTCATAAAAAGTGATGAAGATATAACCATTATAACCAATTAAAGTTGCGTGTGACGTCACACCTACGTACGGTCGGTTCCCTAACTTTGTTTTGTACCCACTATTTCATACTAGTACCATAGAGAATTGACATCTTAGTTGAATAAACATTGTTTTTATAGCGTTAAGGAATACTTAGATTTGTCAAAGTACAATAAATATTTGCAATGACATCTCCATAATTTTTTTGACATACCGTTACTATTTTATTTTAAATTTGACAAATTTTTAATTATATAAAGTAATTTTCTCAAAATATTGTGAATGTATAGATAAAGCTGATGTGTGTTTTTTTTATCAATTTGCATGTTGATTCGTCGACTGAATACTGGTTCAAATCATGTAGTAATTAAGATCTGTATTTACGTATTCTAAGCAAATAAATCATTCTTTCTTTCTTTCTAGAAAAGTGGATACTTACATTAGGGCACCGACTGTACACTTTACTATGGAGTGATGTCACGGGTCCCCACTCCCGAACTTTGACGTGCTTCATCTTGTCATTTTTTGACAAAGGGCAACGCCAGTGCTGATGACGCGCTGCTGCGGCGCAAACTATACTTCGTTTTTTTAGCATTACAAAGAAGGGTTTTTATTGAAAAACACTTGAAAAATGGCACAGCAAATATGTAACAATTAGAAAAGACATACCTATGAATGACCATTTACTTTAGTTTGGTATCATAAGTAATAGTTACTGTTTTTTTTAAACGTTTTTACCCTTTTTCTAATGCTAAAAGAAACGAAGTATACCAACTGCCTACCCTAGAATCGACCCAATGCACGCCAATGTATGTAGGTGAATAATTAAGTACAGCTTGATTCAATAAGTGCCAATCATGTTAAAATAAGTATTATATAGTTTATTACAAAATATTAGAGGCACCTTTATAAGAACGGCACTGACACAGTGACAAGTGACATTTCCATCGTTCAATTCGTGCCAGCTCTTGTGAATTGACCAGGCCCTTTACTACGAAAAATGCAAAATTCGAACTTCACGTCTTGCCGTCCCGCTGACGCTAATATTATTTAATACAGGAGTGAGAGGGACGGTACGATATAACTTCGGTTTTTAAATTTTATAGTAGCCCCCTCTGTTCCTATTCTTTACTTTTGTCTTTTGTAAAGGTAGCCTGGAAAAGATCGCTCTGAAACGATAAGGCCGCCCATTGCTTACTTTTAAATTCTCTTTCTATATACCTTGCTTCACTTCGATCACTTCTCCGCATCCACTGTATCCGAAGTAGCAAGGTTAAAGGGTTGTAGTTGATTTGTATGTATTTTGAGCAGATATCGAGGAGTTCCCGAAGGATCAAGTGTGGGCGAGCTCGCAGTATCTGACCAGCAAGACGTTTGAGAGTCTGCGCTCCATGTTCACCTCCACCAAACTCATCCAGGACTGGTTCACCGACTGCGCCAAGTATGTACTACGATCAATCCATTTGTTTTTATATGCACCAAAAAAATGCTTCAAACTAAAGCTGTTTAACCTTTTTGAGGGAAGCTGCCTAACTCATTAGGGAAACGTGCCTTACCCTTTGAAGGAAGTTGCCTGACTCTTTGAAGGAAGCTGCCTAACCCTTCGAGGGAAGCTGTCTTACCCAAGGAAGCTGCTCAACCTTTTGAAGGAAGCTGTTTAACCTTTTGAAGGAAGCTGTCTAACCTTTTGAGGGAAGCTGCCTAACCCATTAGGGAAACTGCCTAACCCTTTGAAGGAAGCTGCCCAACCTTTTGAAGGAAGCTGTCTAACCTTTTGAGGGAAGCTGCCTAACCCATTAGGGAAACTGCCTAACCCTTTGAAGGAAGCTGCCCAACCTTTTGAAGGAAGCTGTCTAACCTTTTGAGGGAAGCTGCCTAACCCATTAGGGAAACTGCCTAGCCCTTTGAAGGAAGGTGCCCAACCTTTTGAAGGAAGCTGTCTAACCTTTTTGAGAGATGCTGTGTGACCCTTTGAGGGAAAAGAAAAGATTCTGATTGGTAAATATCATCATGGTTATGTCAAATAATTATAACTGGTTGATGAAATGAATTAATATAAGTTGTCCAAAAGTCAAACTGGTCCTGCATGGAACCTCCAGAGGGGTGACACTATTTACCGGCCCGGATAATACCGACCCGATTTTTCGTGTATACGCCCATACAAACTCATGTCAAACTGACATAAGTTTCTATGGACGTGAACACAAAAAATTAGGGCGGTATTTCCATGTCGGTATTATCCGGGCTGGTAAATAGGGTTGTTTGTTTGCAGGCTGATATCGGGCGTGTGCGGCGAGAGCGTGGAGTGGGTGACGCCGCTGGGGCTGCCCGTGGTGCAGCCCTACTACCGCCGCGCACAGGCGCCGCCCAGCCGCACGGCGCTCGACAGCCAACAGTCAGTATACTATACTAAGGGCCTGTTTCACCACTTGTTGACTAACTTTAAGTGACGGATATCAGTGATGCCGTCTCTGTTTGTGTTGTCCGAATAAACAAAGACTGCATTACTTTTATCTGACACTTAAAGTTAGTCGACAGATGGTGAAACAGGCCCTCACCATCCATTGATTAGTGTTAACTGGCGGTTAGGTGGGATGCCGTCTTTATTTGTTTTGTTCGAATAGACGGAGACGACATCACATTTAACCGTCGGTTAAGGCTAATCAATGGATGGTGAAACAGCCCCTAAACTTAGTTCCTATTTTCGTTTTGTTGTAGGACTTTTATTTAGCTTACCTCGTTTGTTGTTTTTTTTTACGTTTAATCTTGCAAGTTTTTGTGGGAGTTGAGTCGCCTTAAGGGACAAAGACACTATGTGTCCTTGCTTTTGTTTACTTGTTTTTAGTTTTTAAATACATGAGGTGCTTTATAGGAAATGGGGGCGTGCAGTCGGGAAAAATCAATTATGGACAATTAGAAAGGGAGGGCCGGATTCTCGCCGGCTAAAAAAAATCTTGAAAGTTAATTTTGAAATACTTACATGCATTATGTAGATTGGATAACAATGCAAGTACGGACAGCAAAATGTGCTTGTATTAATTATTTATTTATTTATTATATATTTAGAACAATGACTCCTTGAGTTGAAGGTACGGTCAAGGAGTTTAATTCAGTAGTCACCATGGAACCATTTCACAGTAAACGTCATAGTGACATCGCATTAATTAACAAGTCGTAAAGACTTTTCCTTTGAAAAGGTTCCATGGTGGACCATGAATTAAATTCCTTGACTGTACTCGTGGGCAGTGGTGATCATTGCCCATTAGATGACCCGCATGCTCGCTTGCCTCCCTCAATAATTTTAATAATAATAATAAAAACAACGTTTGCGCAGGCGTCCGTGCACAATGAAACAGCGCAACGCGTTTCCTCCGAACTTCATCCACTCGCTGGACTCGTCGCACATGATGCTGACGGCGCTGCACTGCCAGGCCGCGCCGCTGGCCTTCGTCTCCGTGCACGACTGCTACTGGACGCACCCGTGCGCCGTGCCCGCAATGAACCAGGTGCCACACACTGCATCACTTGACCTATACTACACTATATATACTTCATCCACTAGCCAGATTCGTTCCACAACGAGCACGACTGCTACAAGACGCACCCCTGCTCCGTGCCCGTTATGAACCAGGTGACACGCTAACTAGACCGTTTGTTTTATACTGCAACGAATTTGAGGTGCAATTTTATGGCCTTTACTACTTAATATCTGCCAAAGCCACCACTACACAAATTTCATAGTTTGAGGATCGTTCTCAACTATGTTAGGAACGTATATATATTTAAAAAAATCAGCTTTTGTAAAATAACGAAGGTCTGGCTGTCACGGGCTCTTGCTCTACGATAAAATCAAATGCAACTCCAAATTAAACACCTAAATCCTCATTTGCTTTTAATCTTGACACTGTTTTGGTAACATAAGTACGAGTATATGTGATTAGTATGATTTTGGTGTTTTATGAAAAATAATTGTGTTACAGATTTGCCGCGAGCAGTTTGTAGCTCTCCACTCGCAACCGATACTCGAAGATCTCTCAGACTTTCTCGTCAAACGATACAGCTACGATGAAAGGTAACTCTTTGCTTTTTTAACATTTTTTCCGCGAAAATGTAAAAAATATATTGGAAAAAACTTATTGAAAAATTTCTCGAAAATAATATTAAAGAGAAATACCTAGTTTTTTGACGTTTCTTTAAGTCAAAGTCAAAAGACTGAAACAAAGACAAGTTGTCACGAAATTGTACCACCCAATTTATGTCGCATGTCAGCATGATGTCGGCCTTATAGCCATTTGGAACCAATTTTCACTTCTGTTGTCTGTTTTTGCCGGATATTTATATATCTGATTTAAGGGTATTGACTGATTTGTTTGTTATTGAACAAGTGACCTACATCTTCGTACTCACCTGCCCCCTGTACCACAAAAATTACAAGTTCAACAATTTCACATTTTTTTTTACATTTTACTAAGAGAAACTTAACAATTTGGTATAATTTTAAATTTGGTACAATTTGGTCAGTTTGAAATAAAAAAAAATGTTTCAGTGAACTCGAAGACAACGGCGCAGGCGCTCCGAACAAGCGACGCGTCAACAGTTTACTCAAGAGAGTCCCAGGCAAGGGCGACTTTCAACTGGACAGCGTTCTCGACTCCGTCTACTTCTTTAGTTAGGCAAACGAATTAATACTGGTACTGACTCCACTTGTTCTTGGAGAGGATTGAATTAGTAAGGCGATTGTGTGTCTAAAATCAGCTTTATGTTTAGGCCCTGTTTATACAGCGTGTTATTTTTGATTTCCGTCAATTTTAAGGGAACATTCAACAGGTCAAATGATGTTAATTTATCCGAGGTGTCCAAGGGGGGAGGAGGTAACTCTTACTGTTAAATGATAATCAAGAATTGAGGTAAGTAATTAATAGGTTTCTCATTTTATGGCGCTTTTTTTGAGTCCGTAACTAAATGTGTTATTTAATTCGTACACATTTAGCAAAAAAAAAAATTGAATTAAAAATATTTTTTTATGCCTCTGTTATGTGTTATAACTTTTACAATTTGATCTTTTTAACAATGACTGTGAACTTACGTATGAAAAAACATTTGAATTACCAGATAGTTTCTATTAATAAACTGAGCCGTCTGCAGAAGTTAACGGAAATCAAGAAAAACACGGTATATGTATTGAAATCATTCGAGTAGCATGACACTTAGGTGATCGAACTCAAAAGCATCGTGGTACCAAAACGTCATACCACTGGAATAATGCAAACAGAGCCTTATGAGCGACAGGCACTCGCACGTGCGATACTTTATTTTCGCTTATGTGGCAACACTAACTAACGTGAGTTCCCTACAATGGTATGATTTTGTTTTATTGTAATCGAAGCAATATTTTGTCACAATAATAATGAATTTTCTAAAATATTATGCTTATTTAAATTAAATGATGCCTTTTTACTGTCTCGTACATTTATAATGTGGTTTACGTTAATGGTTTAGACACACAATCTAGTTTGATAGACTGATACTGATAATGGTTGATAGGTAGGATATTGTAACTTGTAATTTTTGGTAACGTTTATATCAAATCAGAAGTACAAATCTTCTGAGGCATGAATTAGACTTGTAGTTGACTCTCGTAGAGTACAAATGGTTTAGTCATTTTATTGTTCTTAAGGTGCTTAAGGCTGCGTATCCACTGGTCACGCTATATCCATTCCTTTCTACTGCGCTTGATTCCAGTGTTACACTACTTAAATTATCATGGTGGATAAGCAGCCTAATGGTTAGTAGTAACAAAATTATTTGTAACAATTTAAATACGCAACATCAAAGCCTAAACAAAGTAATATAGTAGTATCCCGGTATGAGCGAGTGTAGAACAGCTATTGTTAAGTTAAACTCTAAGCAGTATTCGTTTTATATTAATGTTCTGCCTCGCCCTTTCCTAATAGTAGTGCAATGCAACAAAACAGTCTGTGATTTTGTTAGATGACTAACAAACAATAAATTAAGCTGAATTAAAAATTGTTTTATTATTCTGTAATTTCAGTCGATAATTGAGAAGTGCTAATCAAGCTTGTCGTTATTTTTTTTTTATAACGAACGGTCAAGGAGTTTAATTCATTGGGCACCATGGAACCATTTCACAGTAAACGTCATAGTGACATCGCATTAATTAACAAGGAAAGTCGTAATGAGTTCCTTTGAAAAGGTTCCATGGTGGCCCATGATTTAAATTCCTTGACTGTACCTGGGCGCGCGGCTAAAACTGATACATACGTCATACGTGTACAAATCAACGCACGTAGAAAGAGCTCCTGGCGATATACCTGCGCAGTGAGCGAAATACGGACTTGCTTACTAGGTAGGAGCGTGCGCGCGGCCGTCACGCCACTGGCTTGTAAGTTGACAGATGCGCAAACGTATCCCCTCCACTAGCCACCCAGAGCTCTTTTTACGTGCGTTGACTTGTACACGCGTTTTAATACCAAGCCAGATCGATTGTTCGCCACCAAATGGAGGACATCATCATCATTAGATTAGATTTGTATAATACTTGAAAAATTAACAAATTCACTGTTCCCAAGCAAAATTATTGGACAAAGTCACACGTCCAAGTCTGCTTCCACTTTGGGAACAGTTTGAAGTTGTGAACCCATAGTGGAAAAAAAAACTTCTTGAGCCAATATGGGGACTCCCGGACAGGCAAGGTGTTAAATCTCATCTTACTTAGCAGAAACTGAGAAAATCATGGTCCGTGTAAAGAATAAAACGATGAATTAAAAACCATTCCTTTATTTTTGGTACAAAAACTCTAAATGGACAAGACGATACATGATGTAAATTACGACAAATTTAAACTAGGACGACGACTGTACATTAACACGGCGGGACAACTTGACTAGAAGAATTTATATTATTTTATACTAAAATAACAATATTTTCGTTAGTTACATTAATAATCTATGTTACATTTCATTGAAATTGTTTATTTGGCTCGTGCAGTCTACTGTATTACGATTTGAACTATGTGTAGAATACTTTACTATTGGCTTAAAAATAACTGCTCCAAGGACCTTATAAATTGTTTTGTAGACACCACTAGACTATGCAACCATCACATTTTTACATTATACATACTTCATTTTACATGCCATTTTAGTATAACCTAGTAATGAAGTACGAAATCCTAACTTTACAATTAATTTTATTAGTTGGGACATTTTAGTGTGTATTCAATGATTTTACCTCGATTTCAAGTTATTTACAAATTCTAACTTAAAACTTCCAAAGAAAAAATTAAATCAACACTATCGCATACGAATAAAGTATTTCCTTTCATCCAATCGAAGCCCTGATGTAGGCAAAAGGTTATAATATAACTACATCCGCGCCAGTTCATGAATTGCTTTAGCACGTATCCGTTCCAAAGCTACTATGCTCACATTTTACTCAATTTTTGCTACTTTACTGCTGTAAAACATAGGTCAAAAATAATTTACACCGATTCCGAATGGGTGTCAAATTGTAAAACCGGTCCCGCATACGATGGGGATGATGTAAATTTTTCAACGTTTTCAGTTAATTTGATTGTGAACTAAACTGACAACTTCGTAACATTTGCTATCCAAAAATAGAAAGAAAAATTAACCCTCAGGCATATTGACCACATAAATCTTGACAAAGATTCGACTTTGGTACCCTTATGTTTCGCATTTTTGCGGCGCTTTTGTTTTAGATGAGAAAATGGCGACATCGTTTGTGGAGGAAAATACACATGATACAATTTCTATTCTTATTATTTAATTTATCAATTAACTATAAACAATTGTTTTGCCCAGTGTGGAGGCGGAGGAGCTGCAATAACACACATTGTTAACAAAGTAAGTTTATAGTTCATTCCTAATATTAGTTCTGCGGTAAAAATTTAAGATAAGTCAAATCGAACTCTCGTCACAAAATATTTGTGTGTCAATCTATAGTAGTGAAGTGCATGATGAGAGCGTTTCAATCGCCTCAATTTTCGTGGTCACATTTTTAATGGGCGAATTTGATGATATTTTCAATATTTTTTTTACACTACCTGTTCCTTCTTTGTTCCTGCAGACGTGAGTTATCCGGATTTATTATTTATTACATGACTTCCTGTACTTCTACTAGATAACCTTAGGTGAAAACGGTTATGATTCAAATTGTGTTAGACAATAAGGCCTCTGGAAATTGTAACAGAATCTTCTACCATATTATTATTATTATTTAGATGCCTGTAGAGGTGTCCCACTGCTGGGCAAAGGCCTCCCCCCATGTCCTCCACTCTACCCGGTCTTGGGCGATCTCTGATCTTCTACCATATGTCAACAAAATGTGCCATATAATAAACGGGTAATACCGACATGGAAATACCGACCCTGTTTTTCGTGTACACGCCCATAGAAGCTCATGTCAGTTTCTATGGGCGTGTACACAAAAAACAGGGCCGGTATCCGGGCCGGGAAAGAGTGTCACCCAAATAAACGCTGTAATAAGACCGTCGAGTTGTTTAGTGCCTGTGCAGCCTTGCGGCGTGGACGCTCGTGTGCGGGCGCGCGGCGGGGTCGGCGGCGCCGCCCGACCCGCTCGTCGTGCTGCGCGGCGCGCCCGACGACGGCGGACTGCAACATAACCGTACAGGGGACTACCACGACATTCGAAAATCGAGGTCTTATCGTACCGCCCCGCTCACTCTCGTGTTAGATAATATAAGCGGCAGCGGGACGGCAAGACAAGAAGTTCGAATTTTGCACTCACCTAGCAGTAGGTATAGGGCCCCCCCCCTGGCCCTGGCTAACTATGAAATTCGAAAATGTTCGTATCGTAGTACCGTTGCTCTCATTCTCGTACTTTTTTATTTTTATTTGACTGGATGGCAAACGAGCAAGTGGGTCTCCTGATGGTAAGACATCGCCACCGCCCATAGACACCTGCAACACCAGGGGTATTGCAGATGCGTTGCCAACCTAGAGGCCTAGGATGGGATACCTCAAGTGCCAGTAATTTCAACGGCTGTCTTACTCTCCACGCCGAAACACAACAGTACAAACACTGCTGCTTCACGGCAGCATTAGCGAGCAAGATGGTGGTAGCAATCCAGGCGGACCTTGCACAAGGTCCAACCACCTGCATGGACCTGCACCTATTAAATAAAATAAGCGCCAGCGGGACGGCAACATACGAAGTTCGAATTTTTCACTTCGTAGTATCCCCCTGCGCGACCCACTATACAACAAAAATTGTCATTGAAAATTAAACCTTAATGTCTCATAGATAACATCGTTTTTTTTTTGTAAATTTGAATGATACAGAGAAAATGACACTTTTCCTTTTTCAAAAGAAATAAATTCTATTGCTAACAATATGTACTAGTATTATCACTTTGAACCTCAGGAGGGTATAGGGCCAGACCTAGTGAATAATGTTTTGCCATCGAATTTTGTCGGATAAGTAACGTATTTATCTTGCTTTTTCAATTAGCCTCAGTTAACATGAGTAATGTACAGTTTGATTAATTCGAGTTAACACTTGACAGATGGGCCGTGCCTTCAGTCAATTTTCAACTTTGACGTCATACAAATAAAGCCATTTTTAGTATACCGCTACCCACGTTTACAGATTATGAAAAAACTATTTTATTTGTAAGATCTCAAAGTTGAAAATTGACTGAAGGCACGCCCATCTGTCAAGTGTTAACTCCAAGTAATCGTACTGTAAGCTAGTTGAGAATGAAAGAAAAATACGAACTTTTCCGACAAAATACGACGGCAAAACATTATTCACTCACTACATCTCTAAGAGGGTAGATGGCACCACCAATCAACACTAATGTCCTAAAAAATCGAATAGGTATGTCATAGATTATCAGAAAATATTGCACGACGTATTTTTTCTCTTGTTAATTAACTGAGGATATAGGTTAAGGTATACCATTGCTAAAAGTGGCTCCGAAACGGCAACGTTTCGTGTGCTCTGCCTACCCCATTTGGGAATACATATGCCTGCCTGATGTTTGTATGTGTGTGTGTGTGTGTGTGTGTGTGTGTGTGTGTGTGTGTGTGTGCTTGCGTGCGTGTGCGTGCGTGCGTGTGTGTGTGTGTGTGTCAAATAAATGTGAAATAACTTAGCTAGTAAAGTTCCGCGTGTCGAGTGGGGGCTCGTGTCGTCACGCCTTGTTAAAGTGTCCCTCAGCGTAACGTCTCGGGCCTACCACTCACGAGCTTTGACGCGCTTAATTTTTGTAATCTTTTGTTTGATTGACAAAATAAAAAATACTTACGTGCCAAATATTTTACTGTTTAGAATTTTTTTTTCACCCACGTACTTTTTATTAGCTATCGAAACACGGTTGCCCAATAGATTTTGTATGGCAATAGGTATGACAGCACTTATTTGTCAAATTAATCGACTGTTTGTTTCAAAAGTTAGGAATCATATAAACCAAAAAAAATTATTTTCATTGTTATGAATTAAAACCACCAAAAAAAATTAATAATAAGTAAAAACCAAACAAATAATGATTCGGACACCAGAATCAGACGATCAAGTACCCTACGAATTAATCTGACGAAATAAGAATCTTTTAGTTAACTTGTACCAACCTGGGCGTCAAATTGTCCTCGCTGTTCTGCAAGCATATCCACTGCGGAGCCGGCGTCTCGTTATGCTTCGCGCACTCCAGGGTTCCGTTGTATAACAACAGATCGTCGATTAAAACCTGAAAACAATAAACGAAATTTATTCGTTAGATGACAGTCGTAAATAGGTACTATTAAGTAAATAATAAATATTGAAACAGAGGCAGTAGACCGAAGAGGAGATGGCGGGACGACTTGGACACATATCAAGTAGACGCTGGCAGGGAAAAAGACCTTTGACCAGCAGTGGGACACTAATGGACTAAAAAATAAAACAAGGGACACTTAACACCAATTGACCTACAACAACTACGCTTGTGTTATGAGTGTGTTGAGTACTAGACAAGAGACATAATTAAGAAAAATACGAGTACATACCTACTTAAATACAAATTAACTAAACACCCGAAACCCGAGAACGAACATCCCAATTAGGTTTTTTTTTTTAATTTAACTGGATGGCAAACGAACAAGTGGGTCTCCTGATGGTAAGAGATCACCACCGCCCATAAACATTTGCAACACCAGGGGTATTGCAGATGCGTTGCCAACCTAGAGGCCTAAGATGGGATACCTCAAGTGCCAGTAATTCACCGGCTGTCTTACTCTCCACGCCGAAACAACAGTGCAAGCACTGCTGCTTCACGGCAGGATTAGCGAGCAAGATGGTGGTAGCAATCCGGGCCCATAAAAATATCTGCCGAGGATCGAACCAGCAGGGCTACTACGAAACTTGAAACTCGAAGTTCGTATCGTACCGTCCCTCTCGCTCTCGTATTAAACAGTATAAGTGTCAGAGGGACCGCATGACACGAACTTCGAGTTTCGAGTTTCGTAGTAGCCCTGCCTGCAGGGACCTCAAGCTTCGCATTCAGATTTATCTAAGCACCTGGCAGCTACCCAGTCGTCGTCGTTATTATCGCTATGCAATGTTATATTTATAGGACAGATTAACAAAATATTGGCAGGTACAGTCAAGGACTTTATTCCATGAGCCACCATGGAACCTTTTCAAAGGAAAAGTAAGTTAATTAATGCAATATCACTATGAAGTTTACTGTGAAATGGTTCCATGGTGGCTCATGAATTAAAGTCCCTGACCGTACAGTCAGCAGCATAAGTTGATAAGCTTTTGTGGCACTCAAAATGATCTAAAATACCTTTCCAACCAAGGTAATCAGAGTGTACCTATTACGTCATTTTGAGCACTACAAATACAACAATACCATGGCACATACTTCGAATCAGAACGCATTTGACATCTGAAGAGTCTCCCACGCAGTTGCGGAATATTTATTCCAAGAGCTGACTAGCTAGCTAACTCACCCCGAATTCCTTGACGCCTCTGGAAGGAGTTTTGCCATAGTTCCAAATCTTCATGCCGTAAATTGATACCGGTGCGTCAAACACAAAAAATACCCTGCAGGAGATAGACAGGCATAAACATTATACTTACGTATATATTAATAAGACAAATCTCACAAATAATGAATCAGACACCTAAATAAATCCTGTCATCTACTTTTAACGCAAATTTTATTCAATCATGTCTATTATTTGGCAATTGTTTAACTTTTTTCGGGAATATGACAGAGACAATCTGACGAAACAGTACCCCCCCCGAATTAATAATAGGAATCCTGTAATTAACTTGTAAGCTGGGCGTCATACTTGCCCTTACCCGCGGCTTTTCTCGCGATAACCATTAGATCTGGTCCAGTCGAATTGAAATTCCCATGGATATTCCGAAAAATTACTTAGGAAAATCGTGGCCTTCATTACCTACGTTGCACATGTTACCTGTTGAGCGTGTGAGGCAGGATGGGCGCGAGCCAGGAGTGCGCGGCGTCGGCGCCGTTGTTCCCGTCGATCAGTTTGTCAGGGGTCCGCACGTCGTGCGCGCGCGCATCCAACACGTTCACGCTCGCTGGGTGCGCGCACACATCTGTAAGGTACCATAAACCTCTAAGTTTTTGATGAACTGAAACAATTAGGTACTTTGCTCACCCGCGACCTTATGATAGCTACGTTTAATATGCAAGAAATGCGTGTTCTGTTCATGCAGTTCCTTCACCTTCACACTGCAAGAACACACACAAGTCACCTAACGCATCTATCACCACCACACTACATTGACGAGTTTCAGACTCAATCTGCTCATCTTCAGAGCAATACTCATTTCTTTCATAAACTAGCTACCTATCATACGGTCGCGGGTGAGCAAGCAATTGTTTCAGTTTCATTGGACCTCCGCAAAGTACCTAACACCTGATTCAATAAATTATCTAATTGTAAGCTCTTGCTTGAACTTTGGGACTGCGCAGAACATCTCTGCCGGATGTATCCGAATCGCTGGGCCAAAATCACCACTGATTAGCAGTGGCGTAGCTAGGTGGAGGAAGAATTGGGCCCACCCCCTCTTTACACGTACATAGCTTTAACTTATATTGCCCTTCAAAATTATAGATAGGAATAAGAATAGGATACAGTGAGTTGAACTTATCCCTAGTAGGCTCGAGCCTCTTTTCAAAGCTTAGGTTAGAGGGCCCCTTGAGCTCCAGGGCCCTGGTGCACTGCACCAAGTGACCCTACGATAGCTACGCCACTGCTGATTAGGTTCCATGCGACGGGCACCGGAGCGGAGCCGAGGTAGGCCTAAAAGGTGGCGGGACAAATTAGAGCGACTTTAACCGGAGTCTTGCCGAAGCCAAGGACGAGTGGAAGGAGAAGGGGAAGCGTTTACTGGGCAAAGGCCCAGCCAGGCCCAGTGGGATGTATATAGGCTGGGACGATGATGAATGTGTGGTGTGCCACGATAGGGCTTCACGAAATTTAGGACACAAAACTACAGAGATACTACACAGAGTTCTTCCAAATCGTGGATACTCACTAGTCTCTGTAACAGGTATGAGGTTCCCCATGGGATCATACAACTCGACGCCGGTCAGCCCCACGTAGTACGCGTCTCCCCACGTGGAGAATATGCTGATCTGGAGCACGAAGCCTGTGGGCGCTGCGGACCCCAGCCCGCTGCTGTATGGGACGCTCTCGGCACGGACACTGCTCGACTCTTGAACGGTTCCCAATCTGCAGGGTTAATAAAAAAAATACAGGGCTAGAAATTGGTTAGGAAACCGCGGACTGATGGTGAAACTATAAATGGTCTCTTTAGGAACCCTATTAAAAGGTTGGGTAAGGTATGGGCACGTGTTCAGTTACCCGTAAAAATATGATAAGTTATTAAAGCTAAAAATATTCTCTTCAACACACACATGTCTTCGATGGCGTTGTAGTGGGCGATGTAGAACAAGTCTACTTTGGCGTTGTTGGATGTTTATAGGTATGTATAATGTCCTCATAGTACCACAGTCCCAAGTATCCCTTTCTCACCTGTCATCGACCGCCTGGAGGTCCAGCTGTTGCACGTAATCGTAGCAGGTGTCGCCGGGCGCGCGCCGCAGCAGCAGCGGCCGGCAGCTCAGCGGCGCGCCGTCCAGGCACACGCGGCAGTGCTTGGCGCCGATGTAAGACAGGTCTACGTTGGCGTTGTAGTTCCAAATGCGGATGCCTGCGTTTATTTGTCAATTGAAGTAGGTTTTTGGAGACTTAATAAACCAATCAAATTGAGATTTTCTTGCAATATCTTTTGCCATGGACCATTCTTATAAATTACGTCACACTTTAGGAGGCGAGGGAGTCTTGGAATTTGGGACGCAAACAAAATGGGGTCTAAATATGATCGAAATTATTGTGACATACGATGGCCCCCAAAATGGCAAAGCCAATAAGTATATAACTAATGTAGTTAAATGTTACTGAGTTGAACTAGTGAGGTGCATCCTTTACTTCATCTGCACTTTTCATGAGATGAGATAGGGATCAAACACGGATCAGTTTTATGTAAAAAAAAATGTAGGTAGGTACGTCAAAATATACGTTGTTATACCTATACGGCCGTATCTATAAAAAAAATCTAATGCAGTAACAGTACACACAACACGTATACTTACAGTTCAACAAATTTTCTTGAGATAAATCTTATGACGGTCGGAAAGACAGTGAATATGAAGACATTAACAGGGTTCCGTTTGTCACCCTTCCAGGTATGAAATCCTAAAAACTATGTTATGAACTTATGAGCCAAGGATCTTTAAACTCACACGTGATTTCCCTCGGCTCATGCAGCTCCATAATGATATGACAGAACATGGTTCCAGCCACAAAGTTGGTGCACCACATGTCTTCAAACTCTGTGGAGATGTTGTTCCCGTTGAAGAGACTCTTGCACTCGAGGAACTTGCCAGAGTCCGCGTGTTCATTGGAAATATGTGAGGTGTACGCGTAAGCGCGGTGAATGGGCACTGGCTCGCTGTAGCACATGATTTCGATTCCTGCAGGATTAATCAAGTCAAGATACTTAGCAACGAAAGACGATCAGATTTCTTAAAGAGCAGAACACGACTGTTTCAAAATTGTTCTTGAAGGTGAGATGCTAAAGGGAAGACCAAAATAAATGACAACTTGCTATTTCAACTGTTTCACATGCATGAGTTCACATTGAGCCCTTCAGCTTAAGTAGATATTTGTAGTAGCAGTAGCTGGCCAAGTAACTATTTATTTATTAACATTTTGAATTGAATGAACCCATCCAAAACTGAATTGTACATTTTGGTTTGATTGGTCGAAGAACTTTCTTGGTACTTAACTTTAAGTCAATCAACTTGGCAGTTACTTAGTTTCAAAAGCGTACCTGTTAGTCCAATAAGATTCCTCTGCCGCCAAGTAGACATGAGCGTCAGCTTGATCTTCTTGGCCACATATTTGAACTCCTTCTCCAGTTCCCACTGGTTCTCTTTCTCTGGGCTGGGACCTTCCCTCCTGTCTGCAGTCGGAGGCCTCTTGTCTGTGGGGACGTCGCTCGGCTCGTTGTCTCTTATGAGGGCTTGGAAATTTCTGTCGTTTGCCATTATGGCTTCGAGTATCGAAGGGTCTTTTGTGAATAATATTGTCTGGAAAATGATTACTTAGTTTTTACAAACTTTTAATCGGCTTGAAATTTTTGTGTTCACGATCCTTAATTTAAATTCATCGGTGTTAAAAGGGCTTTTCAATCACGAACCCACCCCACGAACGTAATAATATGGTATGTAGTGAAATCTTGGTGGGCTGCCAGGATCATCTCCGCTGGAGGGAACTCTTTATCGGTTTATGGCATCGACTTGAATTTTGGTAGGGATGGGTACGTAATTTGGATGACAAAGCAAGCCAGTCAACAAAAAGTACAGTCAGCAAAAAAACTTGCACACACGCAATAAACAGAGAAAACTCTGTATAAACTATTTATAGCTTAACAATATAGGTACAGTCGAGTTCATAAACTTGTGAGCAAAAATTTGAAAGACGACTCTATTGTGGCGTAGAAGTGTGTTCAGATATTTTTGATCAAATTTTTGCTCACAAGTTTATGAACTCGACTGTACAACATTATACTTGATGATTAAGCTTGAGACTACCTGAAGGAGGAACTTACGTCACCAAACATAGGCAGCAGCCCTTTGAGCTCCCCGCTGGCCCGAGCCACCTCGCCGTGGAACACGACGCGGTCGTCCAGTTTGATCTGCACCAGACGCACCCCACGCGACGAGTATATGCGCGACTTGTTGTAGTTCTGCGGGCATTGTAAGACACCATTATATACTTAAATCTCTCTCTCTTTCTTTCTTTCTTCGCACCTTGTTTCAGCATAATATCAAAGTTTTGGAATAGCGACTTTCGCTTTTAATTATCGCTAACTTTGTGACTGGCGTCGCTTGTGACCGCGCGAACTGAATTTCATGGTACCAGTCGTACCAGACCAGGTATAGGTATTGAGTTCTTGACAAACGTTGAGTTAGCGGACGCAGGGGGGGGGGGCTATCAGTATTATAGAATTTCGAATGGGTGGGGAGTGGGCACTAGACCATACTGGGGTGGGCACGGCCCACCCGCCCCCCCCCCCCCTCTATATACGCATTAGCGGACGCAATGGCAATAACGCCATTTCGTTCTGGAACGGGCTACGCTAACAGTGTGTCACTGTGTGTTCGTGTGGTGTTTTCTGTTTCAAACAGATAGTAATTGTTTTATTGGTAAAAATAATTAGCAAGTCGCATTGGAGTGCACTCGCACTCATGCTTGACTTTTTTATCAACTGCCGGCGAATAGACTTTAGCTATATATATAGTCTAGTTTAAGCAGCTGAGTAAAAAATTCACAGCATTCACCAGAATAACGCATCAGGAACTCAAAAGTACTACCTAAGTAATTAATACTAAGAAGTAGTACATATCAATCAGCGGGGCTACTACGAAATTCGAAAATACAAGAGTGAGAGGGACGGTAGGATACGAACTTTGATTTTCGAATTCCGCAGTAGGCCCTCTGTCCATTATGGCATCATCGAACTGGAAATAAAGTTAGAGATCGTAGAAGACCAATGGCCGTATTGTTTAACGCTCTTGGCGCACGTGATCGTACTCACTATCTCTTTCTCTCAGCCTAAATATACCGTGTGACAAAAAGAAGTGGTGACAATTGTCGTGATTCCGAGTCTCAGTTCTTACCCAAATCCTCAGCAGCGCTATGGTAGCACAGCTAGACAGCAGAACACTCAGAACAACAGGCGCGCTTCTGGGTGCTGGCGCGGTCCAATAATGTCGCTCATCCCTGGTTCGAACCACCCCATCTGCTATGGCCTCGGGTCGACCGTACTTGGAATCACCTGCTTCGGAGTCTGTCCATACCTACACATAAATGAGTGATGTAATAAAACTAAATCATGCAACTTGTTCCTCATCTTTTTGCAAACTAAATATTCGTTGCTGGGTTCCTTAATTATAACTAACTCCAATGGTCTATGTCAAATAACATCTACCTACATCGTGTTTTTTTTTCACTTCCGTTAACTTCGGCAGACGGCTCAGTTCATTTAGAAAGTACCGGTAACCCGACCCAATAAAAAAAAACGATATTTTTTGTTTTTCATACTTAAGTATTAAACTTACAAACTTTACGAGTGACATTGACATACTTAACATATAAGAGTGACATCATTAAAACGTTTTACATCATGAACCTTACACTGTTTTACGGCGCGAAACTAATTATCTAAATTCTTGACTATGTTTTAAACAATCGAGAGTTAAACCAGTGTCTTAGAGAAATTAACTTCATTTGACGTGTTGAATGTTCCCTTAAAGTTAACAGAAATCAAAAATAACACGGTGTATAGAGAAAAATTAAGAACGAGATGACATATGATCAACTAAGCATAACTTAAGAGGTGTTGTCTGGCTTACTTTTTCGATATGCACCAGCTGCCCGTCGGAATCGAACAGCTCTATCCCGTTAAGACCAACCAAATACTTGTCACCCCAATTAGAATATATCTTCATTTCCATCAACCTCCCTTGAGGCAGCTCCGGAATAACAAACTCTGTTTTGACCCGTTCCTTTACATTTGAACTCCCGTTCGGGACTGAACTCATGGAAGCTGGTTTTTTCGGTGGATTCGTTTTCGACGACTTTTTAATTGAGCTCTGAAGGTTTGGAGAACTGGTTTTAGTGCTAGAAGTTTGGCCTGTGGTATAGTCGTGTTGTCCTGGAAACAGATGATATAAAAGCAAACATGTCCTTAAATTGCGACTTAATTTTAGCTCATATTTTGTGTTCTAAGTAGTTCGGTTAAGAAAAGGAACAAAACTCGATAACTTTTAACGACTGAAATATTAATTAACAGCTATAAGATTTACTTACTGATAAAAAGATAAGAGGTGACTTCTCAACCGTTTAAGAAATTCCATACAAATAAGTAAAAAGTACCTATTTCCACACAAATTGCCGCAACCGACATTAATAATAGGTCCGATCGGTTGTCCTAAAGTAAGTACTTGAAATTTGATATGAAGACCGAGAGAGATCTTATAGCACAATCAATTAAAAAAAGTCTGCATCTAAAATGATCTTACGCTGCAATGCTGCATACATTTTGGTAAGAATTACTTAGCACTTCAAATTCAAAATTCTTCAAATACTTATTTATTGGTAAGTTGTGAGCATACTTGGCCAGTTATTTTTGGTGAATTCCGATGAAACAACTTACTGGAGCCCATAATGACGTCATGGAAGTCTCGGTCGATGTCTTCGTTCATGCGACGATGGCGGGGAGTCACGTAGTGCGGAAGGAGATCCGACAAGAAGTCGTTGGAGCTGTTAGAGTCGCCCCAGTCGAGTTTGCCACGGGCATAATTGCGTCGACCGTTCTGAGTGTAGGCTAAGGTATGAAAAAAAAATCAGATCATATAAAAACGATCCATGGAATGGTTAAAATACGCAAGTACCTACAAATCAACGCACGTAAAAAGGGCTCCTGGCGACATACCTGCGCAGTGAGCGAAATACGGACCAAATTGGCGGCGGAGCAGTGGGGGACGCGGGAGGGTGCGTAGGAGCGTGCGGTCGGCCGTCACGCCATTGGCTTGTTAGTTGACAGATGCGCAAACGTATCCCCTCCACTAGCTACCCAAGAGCTCTTTTTCCGTGCGTTGACTTATACCTAACTTAAAAATGAAATGAATTGTTAAGTAGTTAAATACAATAAAATAATTTGATCTTGCCTATAATACTTAGTTTCTGCACAAGGCTTTATAAGGGCCTACGCTATAGCTAACGCGGTTTGCATGGAGCGGGTGGGCGCTTATTAATAGTACTTAGGTAGCGCTTATTTTATCTAAATTGGTTCAGTGGTTTCGACGTGATGAAGTAACAAACAAACAAACAGACTTACAAACTTTCGCAGTTATAATATTAGTGGGATGTTAATTTAACGCACGCACACACGCTCGCACATACTTACAAACTTTCGCACATTGTTTCGTAGAAATATCTACCTTTTTTGTTATACCGTACAGTGCCAGCGGAATGGGCCTGGGGAGGTATCTGTGACTTGGTTAACATATCCATCGTTGTGTCCAAAGAAGTTCTCCTTGTTAATCTAAAAGTAGTAAGAACATATAATAAGTTACCAAACTTACCAACCTATTTGATTCTAATAATGCCAACCGCATTTAAATAACTACTATACTTATAGGATTATTATTATTATTATTGTTAGCCTATTCTGTCCCACTGCTGAGCAAAGGCCTCCCCCCAATACTTCCACTGCTCTCTGTCCCCTGCATACAAGGGCCAGTCCTTCAAGAAGTAGTCCAGTTCATCCCGCCATCGAGTTGGTGGGCATCCACTCGGTGGTTATCTTGGTTATAGGACATGTAGCTAAAATATACAGGTTGTCCCGTAAGTAGTATAAGCTAAAACGGGAGATAGGTGGCCAGTCATTTACTAAATATCATAAAAATACCTTAGTAAAGTCTCCATCCTGTATATTACGTATTCGAATTTCGGAAAATTTCGGTTGAGTCAGAGACCAAACTATGGTTTTATTCGCAAAACGCACCTCCACCAAAATTACGTTGCATATGCAAAACCATGCAAAACGTCTCCTCTGCAGGTCCTTTATGCAAAAAAATCGGGATCGGGGCTACTATGGCGTTAGAAGTAGGTATCTAGGTAAATAATTGCATGGATTTAGCTAGCTCGCTATACGGTCAGGTCAGCCTAAGCGATGCAATTTTAAATTCAACCGACTAGCGAACCCGAACAACTCCTACGTTTAAAAAAAAAACATTACTTACCTGTTTAGCGGTTTGCCATGACCAATGCTCAGTTTGGGTTTTTCAAGGGTGGGAGAGGAATCGCTGCTGCTGTTTTTGATGTGCGTCTCTTTCATCTCCCTGAAACAAGAACAAGTCACGCTATCGTACGAGGTGTGGGGAAAATACAACATATTTACGACGCTGCTACATGGTTATCTATTATTTATTCTGTGGCGATGCGTGCAATAAAGTTCGGGCGGTACACACGGTACGTAAGTTAATTGCCTATAGGCAAGGGCATATCAAGCTTCTGGCCTAGGAGGGGAGTCTGGCTCTGGCCAGACATTTTTATAGGTCGGATCCCCCGCGCTTGTTTTGTCATACCTACCTACGTGCCTATCTTTTACAGAAGTGTACTTATTCATTTGTATTGTAGCAGTCATGAGCATTAAAAATAGGTACTGAGTTGTTGAGGTACTGGCATATTGAGTTAGTTTTAATGTACACCCTAAGGTTTTTCATCGATTTTTTTGATTTATGATAAAGTCACTTCTTTTACCTCATACGGTACGCTTTGAACATCGACGGCATCGACCATGTCTTGAGCTATTATGTATGTATTTCGTGCCAATGTATGGAACCATTTTGGCAACCACTTATACATATATTTTTTCATGGCAAAATAATGGTTTCACCGTTTTTGCCATTTCGACTACAGAAAAAAAGAGAAGGTACCTATATTTATTTTATTTATTTTAACTGGGCTGGATTAGGGGGCTCGCCTGCTCCATTTAGGTAAATACCTAAAGTTTAGGTGCTAAATTATTTGTCGTAGGTAGGTAAGTACCTATGTACTTAAATTTTGCTTATCAGTCGTTTTTACGGAAATTGTACGTAGGTTCTCGCTATTGACTATACTATAGTAAGATATCTGGAGTAATATAATTTAATTAATTATTTGGGTGACCGATGTATTAAGACGGCTCTGAGTATAGGCGTTCAACGACCAGCAAGATAACATGTTAATATCAACAACCCACACGTCGAGTAGGTAGGTAGGTACACTAGAGAATAGGGCATTTTTGTTGTCCAACATTTTAGTAAGCTTACGTTTTTTAAATCGATTATGATATTTAGATGTAATAAATCGTTAAGATTTTTATCAACTCTAATAGTATATCCTAACCGTTAATGCGGAAGCGTTACCTTGAAACGCGGAAGTGGAGCTTTGTACCCAAATTGCTTTATTGAACGCAAAAGCAATACAGGCTGGTAGTCATTAATCATGCATTCTTTACTAATAACCAAAAAAACACTTACTTTGTAACGTCCTCCAACCAGAAGGGTATTTCGCCGTCCTTGCTCGCATATCCAAACGTTTCAAGAGCTTTGTGCTGCTGTGCCATTCTTCAGCCATCAGAAATCAACTTTTAGCTTCGATTGAGAAATAAAATTGTAAAAGCATTATATCCTTTGAACCTAACGTTAAAAATGTACTTAACAGTGACGTTAAAACAATGTTTTGTTACATAAGTAAAATTGGTTATAAGATTTTTATGACTGTTATTAATAATTTATTATCCCTATTCACACTTGCCACTTTTGAAACATATTTTGCCGCTGTTTGTTTGACCTTGGTTGCTATAGATACGATATTTTTTAATTGATTAATTTTGACTAGGCTTGGTTTCGTGCCACTTGCGAGCCACTGATGTCATTAATTCTAAGATACCTATCTCATGCCATATTAAATAACCATACATTACTTCCATGATCATAAAAGTTATGCATTTAAATGATTTTCAATTCAATTACAACTTTGTATTTTTAAAACATTTGTAAAAATGGAAATTGTAAAGTATTCTATCTAAATGTTTCTAAGAAAACGCAAAGGGAGATGAACCCATACAACAACAAGTATTGTCGGCATATTTTATGCCGCTGCTTCTGCTATAATACTTACTTAAGTTATTGTTTTGTAAAAGAAAAAATATAAGATACCTAAAGAAATAGTTTACATAAAATCTTATTTTATTACTAAAATGAAGGTGGTTCGAAACATCAAAATGTCACATCACATTGAATTTTTGAACGTTTCGCTACTGTCACTGTCAGTATCATAAATTAATTTCTGTCTCTTTCTAACTAAGCATAACATCTGTATGAAAAAATCAGACAGCAAACAAAGAAATGTCAGTACCTATTTATTTTACTTTACCCACAAGTCCCATCACTGGCCACCAAGTCAGTAAACGTCAACGTGCGGCTAATAACCTTAAATACTCTTAAATACTTATACTCTTTGCCTTAAATACTGATGCAATTATTTTAACATTCTGGTAATTACAGCCTTTTGTAATCATTTGTAATGGCAGATGAAAATCAGAAAAAACTAGAGGAACGCACTCGTCAAGCTGAGAAAAATGCGAAGGATATAGAAGAAGAACTTGATAAACTTGTTAAAGGCGATCTCAGCTACGTGGGAGATCCACGGTTGGACAAACTGCTGTCGGACAACGAGAAGCTGAAGCATCGTCTAGCTGTACTGGAAAATGCCATCCAAGCTGAGAGCCTTGGGTCTACTCAAGCAGCAACAAAAGATCCTAAAAAGCGACCAACACTGATCACCGACATCAACTCTATTGAAGGGAACATCTGCTTACTAGAAGAGCTGAAAAATTTATTCGAAATTGCTATTACATCAGCTTACCCTGATCTTAAAGACCCGCCGGTTACAATTTCCCTTTCTGGCAACAACCCTAAGTTTGGTGACTACCAATGTAATTCAGCTATGCCCATATCCCAACTGCTTAAAGCTAAAAACATCAAGAGTAACCCTAGGGAAGTAGCCAACAACATCTTGAATAAAACTCCAACATCGCCTATTATAGAACGCATTGAGGTAGCTGGTGCCGGTTTCCTAAACATTCATTTAAACAAGACTGTTGCAGAGCATATTTTGTCTTGTATTCTTCGATTCGGCATTAAACCCCCTCCAGTGAAAAGGGAAAGGATTGTGGTGGATTTTTCCTCTCCAAATATTGCAAAGGAAATGCATGTTGGCCATCTGAGGTCAACCATCATTGGAGAAAGTATTTGCAGGATACTAGAGTTTCTGAACCATGATGTTCTCCGAATCAACCACCTCGGAGATTGGGGCACTCAGTTTGGTATGCTGATAGCACACTTGCAGGATGAGTTTCCAAATTTCAAGACTGAGTCACCACCTATATCTGATCTGCAAGCATTTTATAGAGAGTCGAAAAAGCTTTTTGATGAAGATGAGGTGTTCAAAAAACGAGCCTATGCATGTGTTGTCCAACTGCAATCTGGTAATCCGGACTATGTAGCTGCATGGAAGCTTATTTGTGAAGTTTCTCGTCAAGAATTCCAGAAAATATATGACCGTCTCGACATCAGCATTATAGACCGAGGGGAATCATTCTATAACACCAGAATGCATGTTGTTGTTAAGGAGTTGAAAGAGCTAAATCTATTAGAAGAAGATGAAGGCAGGCTTATCATGTGGGGTAGTGAAAACCGAGAGGGTATCCCCTTAACCATCGTAAAATCTGATGGAGGTTATACATATGATACATCTGATATGGCTACTATTAAGAACAGGGTGCAAGAAGAGAAAGGAGAAAGATTTATTTATGTGACAGATGTAGGTCAATATGGACATTTTGTTTTAATAGAAGCTTGTGCAAAACGCGCTGGGATCTTGAGGAACGACCAGAAACTGGAGCATGTCGGTTTTGGCGTTGTTTTGGGTGAAGATAAGAAGAAGTTTAAGACCAGGTCAGGTGACACCATTAAACTAATTGACTTACTTGATGAGGGATTAAAGAGAGCTCTAGATAAACTTGTTGAGAAAGGGCGGGACAAAGTGTTGACCCCAGAGGAACTAAAGCAAGCCCAGGAGGCTGTGGCATACGGCTGTATTAAATACGCCGACTTGTCTCATAACAGAATCAATGACTACATATTTTCTTTTGATAAGATGTTGGATGACAAAGGCAATACAGCTGTATACTTGCTCTATGCACTTACTCGAATTCGTTCAATAGCACGTACAGCACAGGTCTCTGTTGAAACACTGGTATCTCAAGTTGAAAAATCAGGAATTAAATTGACTCATGAGGCAGAGATCAAGCTAGGTAAGGTGATACTTAGGTTCCCTGAAGTAATTCTTAAGGTGTCCAGTGATCTGTATTTGCATAGTCTTTGCGAGTATTTGTATGAAATTTCATCAGCATTCACAGAATTTTATGACAAATGCTACTGTGTTGAGAAAGATAAGGATGGGAAAATCGTAAAGATACTTTATGATAGGCTAATGCTTTGCGAAGCTACAGCCAGAGTAATGGAAAAGGGATTGGATCTTCTGGGCATCAAGACAGTATCCAAAATGTAGCTCTATTAATTTTAATTATAGGTATTTATTGAGTGAAGTCAAACTTAGTTTACGGATATCACATTATTTTCATTACCTATTTAAATACCATTTGTACGATTTAAGGAAAATAAAACACTAAATCCATTGTAAAATTTTATTGAGTTCCCAAAAACCTCTACAAAACTATATGTGGGTTGTTATAAAAGGTAACATTCACGAAATAACATGCTACAACTACTATAGAAATTTATACAGGATCACTGGGGGTGACGATGCTCAGTACTACTGTTCGGAATATATTATCTTATTCACTACAACAACACCATACATACACCATACATCAAACTGATCACCTCACATTACATTAGGAAAGTTTTCATTCATCTACTTCTTCTAACACTAAATTGGCTATATATGTATTACACTAGTCCTTATTAAAAAAAAAGTTACATGATTGTATCTAATAACAGTTAAATAAAGGAGGAATGCAAAAAGTGCTCAGAATAGGGACATGGAAATCTATTGACAAAGATTCTACATGTATATACTGACAAAAGTTAAATTAATAAGTTAGACATTGTAGATGGAAGGTAACTAAAAAAATCTGTAAATTTTTATTTTGGTCAATGTCATGGCACTCCATTTAATATCAATTTGCATAGCCCTGGGAATATTGCACACTAGTATGGGCACTTTGCTTGCAGTCGCTCGCTTCGCTTCGTTCAGAGAAGTTAGTGGCAAGCTAATAGTGCCTTGTTCAAGAACGAGAAATTGTGATGAAACTTTCAACTCGCCTGCACTGCGATGCGGTACAATTGCCGTTCTAGTTCACAGTCTGTTTTAATCTATATTTAAAAATACCTAATGAAAAGTAGTCAACCAATTTGATTCCTGGGCCACAAGGGAACCTTATCATAGTAAATAATTTTATTTGTCCATAACAATATTCATCGCATGACGTAAAATGTCATTGCGACACGGTTCTGTGGTGGCCTAGAAATCAAATCAGTTGACTGTACACATGTCAAAGATATGTTTACACTTTATTACCTTGTCGCCATCACTTCATGTTTGGAATTCAATATAAAATTGTTAAAAGGCTTACAGTGACAAGGTAATAAAGTGTAAAGGTATTTATGATCTAATCTAATACAGTGAGTGTCGCCAATACTATGTTCGCCAAAAAGTAGCAAAAAGTTATTACTGTAGCGATAATGTTAATATATTTTTATAGCTTTGCGCGGATCCATATTTTTGAACTTCTGTATCCTATTTAGTACCTCGTCACTCTAAAGCCTTCGATAATTTTCTGTTGTATTTTTAATTATTTAGCAATATTTCAGCGACAAATAGGTACAGATCTTGTACAGACACTAGATGAAGTTTCAGAGTATTTTTTACATATATTATATCTGCTCAGATCTCTACTTTGATTGCACGTTAGGTTAATAAAATGTACGATTAAACGATAAGCTAATTAATTAATTCTATCAACTCTACGTACCTCATACAGGTAAAGTAGGTACAGTCGAGTTCATAAACTTGTGAGGAAAATTTTGATCAAAAATATCTGAACACGACTCTGTTGTTAACGGCGTAGAAGCGTGTTCAGATATTTTTGATAAAATTTTTGCTCACAAGAACATATAATTGTATTTTATATTACAAATCATAGCCAAAGCTGATTAAAAGATTAGCTTTTAATAGCTTCATTAGATTTACGTAGAGTAGGTACGATTCGTATATAAATTTACTTGCAAGGCTACAGACTCGAAATAGGTACATCGGGAGATTAGAAATTACAAAATAAAGAATTATTTTTCAATGTTATATTATATACCTATAATACTTTGCTCACTGTATAAGGTGTAAGTAGTTGAAAATAGTAGATTTTTCTAATATTTTATTTCAACCACTAAGTTAGAAGAACCCCTTTCGAACGAAAATTGTTACTTACTCTAAAAACATTCACGATCATAATTTACGATAGCGAATCCATAAAACCATTACCAAACATGGTACAATCAAAACTTCTTACAATTTTGTGCAATCCAATAGTAATTCGTATTATTAATACCAAATTACCCTGTTACAACCTTGAATAACCGGCAATAATTTATGACATTTGGAAACAGCTAAATAAAATATAAATTAAATCGCAATAACAGATTAACATTTGTTTTTTTATTACTAATCTTATTTAACTAAACTCGACGTCTTGTGACTAACTGCGTCCTAAATTTGCTATTTCCCGCTCTGTTACATTGTCACCTCTACGATGTAGAGATTATATCATATAAATAAGTAAATAAAAAATGTCCTGTAGCAAAATAAAATACGTCATCTAGTAGTGATCACAGTTCAGAACTAATTTGCGAATATATTGGAGCAAATAATGACTAGATATTACTGTAGACTTTCAATTTCCGCTTTTCGGTACAATGGTGGTATATATTTGGATACCTACATTAAAATACTAAGGGAAGATTCCCATCAGGGTTAGGTACAAGTAATCAAATTGAGATCGCATATATTTAAATTGTATGTTAGTATTTTTTTTAATAATTTGCATTTCCATTTTTCATGGTTATACAATGAGCAAGAGAGACGTCATTTTATTTCCACCAGATTGAAACATCATTCGACTGTACACCGTGTCGGTGACCTAATATAAGTATCCACTTTTTATGTAATTTAAAAATAGAAAAAGTTGATACATAAACTAGAAAACCGAAGCATGTAATCTTGGGAACTTTGCAAGTACGTTTAAAAATGTAAGATAACCATGCTTTAGGATGCGTTTTCATAGAACGGAGCGCGAAATGTAGAACTAGACCGATCACTTATTTTAATTGAAATTTACGTCTAACTTGCTCCTCTTATAATGGGCCAATGCGACGTAGACTTAAACTAATGTGTTTGGTCCATTCTTCAGATGTCCAGTCCGCCCTAGCTCCATGGAAGCGCATCGAAAGAAATTTGGTCGGGCAAGTGTCAAGTACGTTCGTAATGTCAAAGGTAATCGCACTATCAATTGTTTAGAAGAGTGCACGAAACACGTCGCTCCGCCCTAGTTTGGAACACGCTCGATTGTTTGGACTACTGTGTTGTCACTCACCAAGATATTTCACAAACAATGCATCACAGAATAGTAAGACTAACTGCCATTGAACACCACCAATAGTAAACATTTAGTAATCAACATTATTTACAGGAATTTTAAATTATACTCAAGCAAAACTTTCAATTTAATTTGGGACCTAATTAACATCACTTCATTCACTTAAAAGATTGAGCAATTCTTAATAATTACAAGCAAAATAAATAAAAGACAGACGGGTAGGAAAACATCTGGACTCCTTAATATTAACCTATTTCACTCAAGAGACATACACCGAACTAGCTACGCTAATACGTATTAGATGTGTAGAGAACGCTCTAAGGAAAATTCACATCGACGTATAAAAGACTACGCTGAAAAACTGGATCGTATAAGGTATATAAATGTTTCTAAAACACCCCAATACACGTTAAAGTCTCTAAAAGGGTTGAATTGGTCTCGAGATTCAGAGATAAGACTACAAACACTACAACAATAGTACATTTTTAACAATATTTAACAAAATATACAGACGATTCGATCGCTTATAGTTATTTGGCCGAATGTTCCATGCCATATTTATAATAAATAACCTTACCGTCAGTGACATTAGGATAATGAGCCGTACGCCTCGCTAAACTGGCTTACTAAAGTACTCCATCTTATCATATGTTATCAAGAGGTCAGATCCGGAGATAACGATATTAGTTCCTAATATCCTTCTAACAACGTGACAATATACATACAGTCAAAGAAACTGAGCGCACCAAGGTCTTGTGCCTCTGATATCATTGGACATTTCATACATCTGCCAAAGAAATCATAGCGAAATTGATTGTGAAAAGGTCGCACCCTGGTACGCGATTCAGTTACCTTACATTGAATAGGTTGGCAGGACCTGTTAGTCCATCAAGAAATGACTTTACCTACCGCCCTAATGTACGGTCAAGGACTTTCAATTCATGAGCCATTATGGAACCATTTCAAAGGAAAAGTCGATTTCACTATGATGTTTACTGTGAAATGGTTCCATGGTGGCTCATGAAATAAAGTCCTTGATCGTACACTATCAATTGTATGGCTTAAAACACCAAAGGTTATTTTCACTTACGAGTCCATGTGACAAACATCATGATTATATTTTTACTAGCTTTTGCCCGCGGCTCCGCTCGCGTGTTATTCGGTTATCGCGCGCTGTTCCCTCGGGAACTGTGCATTTTTCCGGGATAAAAAGTAGCCTATGTCACTCTCGGGCCCATAAACTATCTCTATGCCAAAAATCACGTCGATCCGTCGCTCCGTTACGGCGTGAAAGACGGACAAACACACAAACATACAAACACACTTTCGCATTTATAATATTAGTATGGATTTTGACGTAGGAAATGTTATTCCGTCTGGGGGACTAAATTTGGCATACCATCCACAAAATTACAGGAAGGCGTACAACTCATTACGGACATTGGCATTTTAGCTATTCATATCACTACCTAATAGAGAGACACTATACTATCCTAAAGTCGGTGACCTAGCTCAACCGCAGACCAAATGACCGTACAAAAAGATGAACCGGCACCGGCGAATTATTTAATCTGCGGCCTTTTGTCGGGTACAAAAATAGCGTTAGAGAGCTAAGAGATTCAATAGGGTAATGGGGCAGTCTTCATTGTGTTCTTAGTTCTGGGAAGAGATGGCGGAGTATGGCCAGATAGTGGACCGTGGCAGCGAGGGCGACGAAGATGTGCCAGATGGCGTGAGCGAAGGGGATGCGGCCGTCGGATTTGAAGAAGAACACTCCGACTAGGTACAGCATGCCGCCCAGCTTTAGATCCGGCATGGCTGGCAGGTGTTGCTGGAATACAAAAGTCATCATTAGCATTTTTATTTATTTAAATAGTTATAGGTTTAGTGAACAGCATAAGGCTACGTTTCAACTGTGCGATGGATGTGTTGCGAGGAATATGTTCTTCGTGAACCTAGTAATGCTTCATTTACCTAGCTCAGCTCAGCTGAGCGGTGCTGTACGAGGATAGGTAAACAAAGCGTTTCTATTGGTTCATGACAAAACACTTTCCTCGCACATCTCTGGTGGAAACGCAACCTTAGCATTGGAGCTGTCTAGGTAGGCGTTTCTTAACCGGGTCACGACCCAGAATAAGGCCGAGTGTGGTTTTGGAATGAGTCGCGGAAATTCGGTAATTAAAGCATGTGCTAAAAAAAAATTTTTTCATGTTACATTTTTTATAATGACGTCAATTTTAGCGGTAGTTTTAGGTCACCAGTTTTAATTATATTTATTCTTTGGGGCGCCAGCTAAAAAGGTTAAGAACCGCTGGTCTAGGTGCTCAAAAATATCTATAGCGTACAGTCAACCAATTTGATCCCTAGACCACCACATATCACACTATAGAACAGCGTTTCTTGACCTCGAGTCGTGACCCAAACTAATCTCGGGCGGTATTGGTCGCGAGAATTCTCTATTTAAAACGTGTTTTATTTTTTAAATCCTTACTAACTAATATAATAAATGTGAAAGCAGCTCTATCTGTCTGTTACCTAAAACAAATGATTATTTCCAGTTTCCAGTTAAAAATGCGCAGAGCTTGCTTTACGGAAATAAACAAAAACTACCTACCTATCTTGTCGTCTAGATACTGTGCAGATCGGCAATAAACGAGCCGCAAAAACTAAACAAATAACTTCCACCGCATATTTATTATGTGAAGATTGATAGCAGATATGACTAAACTAAGTTTTACCCCCTGTTTCACCATTCATTGGTTAAATTTATCGAACGGATAATTGTGATGCCGTCTTTGTTTGTTTTGTTCGAATAGGCGGAGACGGCATCACATTTATACGTCAAATGAATCAATGGGTGGTGAAACAGCCCCTTAGAATAGCAAAATAAAAGGAAATGGTGTATAATAAGAAAATCACTGTACCTATTCGGATCATGTTATTGAGTAATAACAACGTAGGTAAATCAATTGATATATATTTTTTGCTTTATGTATGTATACGGCAAGACATAAATATCTTTCTCTCTGCGAACATACACTATGCGTGCTTCAAGTCTCAGCTCAAGGCAAACGACGCTAATTTAATAAATACAGTCCACAGACCAAGATAATACCATCAACATGAGAAATCTTTGCAAATACGGTTAATGTTTTTGTTAACTGTACTGCCATGGCGACTAGGTGTTTAAAACGATTTGAAATACGACCCAGAAAAAGAAACGGTAAGGAAACCTAAAATATTTATCAACTTTTGATTGATTACGTTCTTAGTAAAGTAACGACTCGAAGCAATTTATTTATAGCATGGTTTGTGAGTGATGAGTGGACGTAAGAAATACGTAGGACATTTTGTAATATTCAATTAAGTAGGTAATAGAAGAAAACCTTACGTACTCAACATAAGTATAATGCTTACCTATAGGCTATAAGTACTATTTTATTTAAATCCTACTTCCTTCGTCAGTTATCCTTACCTCGCTCAAAGAATTAGCCTATGTAGCGATTCAACGAGGAAATGCTGCCAGCATCTTCGGCACAATGCCGCAGGGGCCTTTTTTTTAGATATAGTTTAGTTTTTAATTTAGTTTGTAAAATTTAGTATTATTTCTGCGTTTTGATTTATTTCTATCTTAATAAAAAGTTGATGTTCATAAAATCCTTACTAATATTTTTTATAAATGTGAAAGTAACTCTGTCTATCTGTTGCGTACTAAATCGATTCTATCGATATAACTATAGCTAGCAACACAAGCTAAAAATTGTTAATTTTTAATACTTTTTTATTGTTGGCAATATCGCCCCTTCTTCCGTGCGTGCTATGGAGAAATACACGGCTGCAATCAATCTCTGCCTTTTTAATTAATTTAAACTGCTTCACCGACTCCAGTGCCTCAAAATCCACATAAAACAGTCCACCGTTCATTGGTCCTTCGAGTCTACAATCATCAAGAATCGCCTACAGTTCAGAATTACATCACAGAGTTGGTGCGAATCCACAAGCAGAAAACGAAGACAAGACAGAGGTCAGCCATTTTAATTTCTTTTCGCCGGAAGCAAAGCCAGCTTGACACCGCTTGCAGTTTTTTTTCTGGCTATTGCCACAATAAGCAGCGCAACATCAAGTCTGCGAAACTAGCGCCACGACGTAGCGAAACTAGCGCCACGCTATGCTACGAAGCGCGGATCGCCGCTTCAAATCGACCTGACAGCGAAATCTCTAATCTGTACGAGTCGCAATCGCAACGCAACACTGCGGAAGCGCGGAAATCCAGTAGTGACAACTGAACGACGCCAACCCAAGCCACACGTCGTGCCGTGACAAGTCTTTTTCGTTCGCTCTTCGCCATGTTTGTTCATTGTTCGTTCTAACTAAAGACAATAATTTAAGTTTTCAGTAGTAATCTTCATACAGTGTTTTGTTTAGTGTGTACAAATAATGTCCGATTACGAATTAAAGGAGAGCATTGCGGCCAGGGGCCGTGCAAAGGCTTCCATAACGCGCCTCAAAAATTCATTCAATAAAGAGGCCCTCCTTAATTCGGAATTGGAATTACTGTTGGTAAAAAGGGAAAGATTAATTACCGCCTTTAACGAGTATGACCGATTGTCGGCGCGCATAACCGCGCTTAACTTAGAGCCTGACAAGTCCGACAATTTGGACGAGGATGATGTCGAAGACACCTACTTACATCTACTCTCGCAACTCGATGCGATCGCCAACACCTTGCGATCAAATAAAGGTAACCCGCCGCCCGATACAAAACCAGCGACGGGCCCCGGAAAAATTAAATTACCCAGCGTAGTCATACCAACTTTCACTGGTAAGTACACAGAATACTACGAGTTTATGAGCATGTTTACAGCAATGATACATACAGAAACCACATTTTCTTGTGTACAAAAATTATATTACCTGAAGGGTTTTTTGAGTGGTGAGCCTCTAGCATTAATAAACAATCTCCCACTCCAAGATGATAGCTACACTGAAGCGTTGAGACTCCTAAAAGAACGATACGACAATAAGGTTCGAATTACGCACGAACACATTGGCGTACTACTCGACATGCCAGCAATAAATAGGTCAAATGTCACTAACTTGCGTGCATTTCTTTCAGTTGTCAAGCAGAACCTAGCTGCTTTAAAAAACCTAGGCGAGATGATCGACACCTGGGACTCCATCATCATATGTATCCTGTCAAGGAAGCTTGACACAATGACATATCGAGCATTTCAGATGGAGCGAGACAATACAATTCCTCCCACGGTAAAAGAGTTCATTGACTTCATTGAGAAGCGTGCATTGGCTATCGAGAACACTGACTGCAATGTCCAAAAGGTGCAATCGCAACGTCTAGCCAGCTATCCTGTAGCTACGCAGAGCCATCAGATCGCCGCCTGCATTTACTGTAAGTCAACTGAACACAAATTATTTAAGTGCCAGAGTTTTAAAATGGCTGCAATTAACAAACGCTTAGAGTTTGCATCAACTAACAACTTGTGCAATATTTGTCTGTCCCAACACAAGCGCAAATGTAAATTTCACTTTCGCTGTTCCTTGTGCAAGCAACAGCACAACACATTATTGCACAGTGATGAGCCCTCACATCACGCAAGCCCTTCTGTCACCTTGTCAGCTACTTCACACCAGGGTCAGGTCTTATTACCTACTGCACGCATAAAGCTCATAGCTAAATCAGGGACGGTAATATATGCCAGAGCTCTCCTTGATAGTGGTTCACAAGCATCATTTATAACACAGAAGGCCGTGGATGCATTAGGAAAATCATCACAGAAAACTAACACTACTATCATGGGAATTACAAATGCTGAGCAATCCATTGACAAATGTATAAACCTTGATGTGCATTCTGCAGTTTATCCATTCAAAATAAATGTCAATTGCCATATTGTAAAAACAATAACAACCAAATTGCCACAAACTCAGTTTGATATGTCACGCATGGTGTTTCCCACCAACTACAAGCTAGCGGATGAAAGCTTTAATAAGCCGGGTGATGTGCATTTGTTGCTTGGAGCTGACGTGTTCTTCCAGGTCCTGCTACCGCAGCCCCAGTTTGATCGTGGCGGCGCACCCTGCAGCCAGAGCCTCGCAGCTACCAACCAGAGCTCTCCAGCATCAGGCACCACAAACCCTGGAAGTCCATCGCTAGTACACACATCATTCGGCCTGGTCGTCGCCGGCCGCACGCAGCTGCCTGCAGGAAACTTTGATCAGGTTGTGTCTTTATTTTGTAGAGAATGTGACAACACTATTTCTAATCAAATGAGTGCATTTTGGGAAGCTGAAAAAGTGCCTGAAATCTTCCCAGAGAAACTACCAGAGCATGAGTATTGCGAAAAATTGTTTAAGGAAACTACTAAACTTGAGAACAATAAATACCAAGTTTCAATGCCTATAAAAGTTCCTTTAGAGCAAATGAACTCTGAGTTAGGGGATTCTTTCAATTTAGCACTAAATAGATTTCTAAACCTAGAAAAGAGATTGCACAAAAATGTGAATCTTTTCAACGAATACAAAAAATTCATAGATCAGTACCTTGAATTAAAACATGGTGAGTACCGCGAAATTGATCAGCTTGATTTAAATAAAGATCCTGTGTACTTTTTACCTCACCATGCAGTATTAAAAGAAGATAGCCGCACAACAAAACTGCGGGCTGTCTTTGATGGGTCTATGCGTACAAATAAAAAGGTATCATTGAATGACATGTTGCTTAACGGTCCAGTGGTACAAAGAGACCTGTTCGATATTCTCCTTCTATTCAGAATAGACAAGTTATTTTTTATTTGTGATATCAAAATGATGTTCCGCTGTATAAATTTAGACCCAGCTCAGAGATCATTGCAAAACATTCTCTGGAGAGAATCTCCAGAGCAAGACATAAAATGCATAGAGCTAAAAACAGTTACCTATGGCCTCAAGCCATCATCTTATTTGGCTACTCGCTGTCTCAGTGATCTTGCTGAAAGGCACAAAAGTTCAATGCCACAAGCATCATCAGCTATAAAAAACAATACTTATGTTGATGATATTTTGGTCTCTTGCAACACCGAACAAGAGTTAACTCAAACACAGTCACAGTTAATTCAGTTACTCAATATGGGAAGTTTTCAGTTGCACAAATGGGCTTCAAATTCCAAAACTATTTTAGAGAATGTACCTAAAGATAGTCACCACATAGGAGAAGTTGAGCTCCAAAAAGACAACGCGCTTGTGAAGACATTAGGGATACACTTTGATGTGAAATCTGATGTCTTCAAGGGCACGTGTCCCGAGCCTTATATCAGCCGAAATGATTCAAAACGCGACATCCTAAGTTACATTAGCAAATTTTACGACCCCCTGGGTTTAATTGGTCCAGTTTTTGTTCGCGCGAAAGTTATTATGCAAAAGCTATGGTCAGCTGATGTGGGCTGGGACTCAACTCCCCCAGATGACATTCGCAGTATGTGGACTGACTTTGCAAAAGATCTTTCCAAAATGCAACCAATAGTTGTACCGCGCTGCGTCAAGCCGCAGCAAACTGTAGTCAATCAGTTAGTTGGATTTGCTGATGCGTCATCAGTGGCTTATGGCTGCTGTCTGTACTTACGCACAATCGATAAGCATGGCAATGTGCGCACTGAATTGCTATGTTCGAAGTCTCGCATCAATCCCTGTAAGAAAAAACTTACCACTCCGAGACTTGAGTTGAACGCAGCACTATTATTGTCAAGTTTGGCAAAGCGAGTACACGATACACTTACAATAAAATTAAAAATTGATGCAACTCACCTTTTTTCTGACTCACAGATAGTACTGGCATGGCTAAAGACTAACGTCACAAAACTACATGTCTATGTCGCAAATAGAGTCCGATCGGTAAATGAATTGACTAAAAATCATAATTGGCATTATGTCAATACCGACCATAATCCCTCAGATTGCCTTAGCAGAGGTCTTCAGCCTCAAGAAATCAATAGCCACGCCCTCTGGTGGCACGGTCCATCTTTCTTGCACAATATAGAGTATAATTTTCCAGACGGTACAATAGCACCATTAGAACTGCCTGAATCTAAGCCCGAGCAATCTAGTGCACTCTGTCTGACAACCACAGTCAATAATAATAATATACTTGACACCTTGAAACGAATCTCTACTATAGGAAAAATGACTCGCGTACTTGCATACATTCTCAGATTTTGCAACAATGCAAAATCAGCTTCTCAAAAAGTCAAAGGCTTTCTCACTACATTAGAGCTAAATAAAGCCCTCATGCTACTAGTGAAGCAAGAACAAGCTATTTTCTACCTAGAAGACATAAAGTTGCTACAATCTCACAAACAAGTCAAAGGTGAATTAAAATCGCTGGCTCCCTTCCTCGATAGTGAAGGCATTATGAGAGTTGGTGGTCGCCTGCAAAATGCGCCGCTTCCATATGCTGCACAGCATCCGGCCATATTGCCGAGAAAATCAATAATTACTGACTTGATTGTGAGAAACGAGCATATAGGTCTACTACATGCAGGGCAAAGGCTAGTTTTGAGTTCCTTAAGGCAACGATTCTGGATAACTGACGGTTTGCGTACTGTAAAAAAGGTAATACATAAGTGTGTAATATGTTTCAGACTGAAGGCTGCTGCGACAACTCAGCTGATGGGCTCTTTGCCTACAGCACGAGTTACGGCATGCCGCCCGTTCGAGAGGGTCGGAGTGGACTTCGCCGGGCCGATATCAGTCAAGAACAGTCGCATAAGAAAACCAGTAATCGGTAAAGGATACATAGCCCTATTTGTATGTTTTGCCACAAAGGCGATACATCTTGAGCTCTGCAGCGATTTGACCACCGAATGCTTTCTCGCCTCCTTTAAACGCTTCATAGCGCGACGTAACAGGCCCAGCGACGTCTACTCTGATAACGGGTCTACTTTTAAAGGAGCAAATAATAAATTAGAAGAGTTCTATCGCTTGCACGCCTCTCAAACCCACCAGCACGATGTGCAGTCTTACGCGTCCCAAAAGGGCATCAATTTCCACTTTATACCTAGCTATAGCCCTATATTTGGCTCCTTATGGGAAAGTGCAGTCAAAAATACAAAGCATCATTTAAAGCGCACCGTTGGGAAGGCGCTACTGACGTACGAACAACTAAACACCGTGCTGGTGGAAATAGAAGGCATTCTAAATTCGCGACCGCTCACAGCAGTCACAACTGATCCAAATGATCTCTCATACCTGTCTCCAGGTCATTTCCTCACTGGTGCCCCTCTCAATACCTACCCAGAACAAGATGTAAGCAATAAATCTATAAACTTACTCAAATTTTGGTCCATCATAAGTAACATGAAACAGGTGTTCTGGAAGTATTGGAGCAGGCATTACTTGAATCAATTGCAAAATCGACCAAAATGGCAATCGACTAGGCCTAATGTGTGTATAGGCAGTTTAGTTATATTAGTTAATGACAATTCCCCTCCTCTCGAGTGGCCGATGGCCAGAATCACTAACCTGTTCCCTGGGAGAGATGGTTTGGTGCGCGCAGTTGAAGTGCGAACGGCAAACGGTCATACTCACAAAAGGTCTATCCATAAGATATGTGTACTACCGGTAGAGGTATAATTTTTTCTGTTTAAAAGAATTATTTTTTTGTTAGAGGTTATAGTCTCTTTTTTATTTCACATTGAAGCATCAAATAAATGAATGTTTCTTTAATCTAATATTTTATGTGCATGATAATAACAATGATATATTGTCGATGTAAATTTAGCTTATAAATAACCAAAGCCACCATTCTTGTAATAATTCATTTATAAGCTCTGCTCTAAAGTGCTAAAAAATATTCCAAAAATGTATCTATGTAAAACATGTTATTACACAAATACACAATAGATGTTCCATAATGGCATAATTTGGTATACATTGTAAAAACAATACTAAACAGCACTCTTTTATTGGTAAAAAATTGTTTCCTTTTTTGGTTCTGCAACCACAAAGCACAAAAATTGTGATTTGTAATTTTTAACTAAGTATATGTTTAGTTTGCTCTTAGTATACTCACGAAGTAAATAGATTAACCTTCATTTTCATTCACTATATATTATGTATGTGAACATGTTCTTATAAAATTTCTGTGCAGGTTTCCTCACGGTGCAAGTAGGTATGTGAAAGGCATCCTTAATAATAATGTCTTTATTTCCGATACGCATTATGATTAATGTTTTGTTTGTATAACTTCATGCTAAGTGTCAAAATCTAAGTGTATCTTTAATATTAAGCTAGTTTCTAAATATTTTTTATAGCTAGTTCTTATTATGCTAATTAGTTATGCCATGTTGTGGACTTTGTTTATACTGTTCTATTTGAAGAAAAATTGTATTAGTTTCTTGTAGAGGCCGCAGCATGTTGCGTACTAAATCGATTCTATCGATATAACTATAGCTAGCAACACAAGCTAAAAATTGTTAATTTTTAATACTTTTTTATTGTTGGCAATATCGCCCCTTCTTCCGTGCGTGCTATGGAGAAATACACGGCTGCAATCAATCTCTGCCTTTTTAATTAATTTAAACTGCTTCACCGACTCCAGTGCCTCAAAATCCACATTAAACAGTTCACCGTTCACTATCTGTAACTTCTAAACCGTAATCCGTAATTTTGTAGAACCTTCTGGTGCAATTTTATGGTTCTAGAAAATCCTGGACTCCCATAAACATTGGTTACGACTTTAATTCCGATTATACGACTGTTAGAAATAACACGCGTTCAGAAACGGTTTAAGATAACAATTGCAATTGGAGAAGAAAACGTACCTTTCATGTCACAGGGTATACGAGTACACAGGATACAGAGTAAAACTCTAGTACTATTTTCTTAATTACCCCCAAAAGTGACTTTCGTGTTTGACTAACGTATATTCATTAGTACAAAATTAAATACCCTATTTCAACTTAAAGCTAGAAACACACTGACGCCGGAGGCGGAGCGGTGCCCTCTTTCATGTTAGCTAGAATATTACAACATACCTACCGCCCCGCTACAGCTCTCTGTGTGTTTCAAGCTTCTGATCAGTGGCGTAGCTACCAAGGGGCTAGGCGGGGCAGTGCCCCGGGGCCCTCAAGCTCAGGGGGCCCTCAAAATTCTGCTTTATAGCTGATGATAAAGTTGCTTAGCATTTTTAAAGTATTTGTATATATAATGATTTTACTTCAAAAAACCTTACCAGTTTTGATAGCAGTGGGCCCCATTTTTTTACTTGCCCCAGGGCCCTAGGTTACCTAGCTACGCCACTGCTTCTGATACCCAATTCCAATACCTACATTCCGAGCAAAGTTGCTGTGACAAACGGACTGACAGAAACGCGATTGAACCTAAAAGGAATTCCGGTTTTTCATTCGTATATACGGTACATAAAAATAGCGCCATGAGAGGCGCGGAAGAAGTGTACACAATCTCGCATTACCTTGATCAAGGGCTAGAGTCGGCGCTGTATGAAAAGTCCTTTGAATTTATTTTGAAATAAATTGGCAAGGCTCGGAACCGGTTTATAAAATAGCGGTAAATACCGGTTTATTTCGGTTTAACTCCGAATTTTCATAAGAACGCGAACGTTTTTAAGAACTTAACTATTACCTAAATAAACCGGTTTATTCGACGAGTGACAGCTGGTCGGGCGGCGATGTTTATCCTGCGCCAGAATAAACCGGTTTTTATTGTTCTAAACCGGTTAATCAGACAAGAACTTTATGGAAATGTTCCCTTAAAAACCGGTTTAAAAATAACGGTTTCGCGAACGAAACCAAAATGAAAAGGTTTTGCGTCAAGTATATGATAACGGTTTGGAAATTTACGTATTTTACGTATTTATTTATTTAATCTCATAATTAACACGGTATCTAACTACAGTAGGTATGTAGGTAGATGTACACTGTGGTAGGTAGTTTAACTATGGTCTGTCCCAGAATTCGAGATACTAAAATGACGTTTCATGTGTTACCTGTTTTTTGCGTCTCATAAATAGTGATGTGCCGCAACCGGTTATTACCGAAAGATTTTGTAGGTATGTATGTATGTCGTAAAATATTAAGATATGAACGGATCCGTGATGTACTAAAATGTAGGGCACTTAGGACATTCTAGAAAAGGTAAAATAGGTCTAATAAAAATGCGACCGTTTTCGAGATATTTCGACTTTTTATAGATGTTGATGTTTAAGTTTCAATTTCATTCTAAGTAAGTTTTACATTAACTAAATAATATGAGAATAATGAATATTTGATTTATTATTCTATGATATGAATATCAAAATAAAAACACGAGAAAACGCACTGATCACATCCGATGACAATACGAGTAAAGTAACGAAAATCGGTTGAATACCACTTGAATACGAAAAACATGAACAATGACGTTGTGTGATATCTGAGGGCCTACTCCGGAATTCGAAAATCAAAGTTCGTACCGTAACGTCCCTCTCACTTACGTATTAAATTAAATAGTAGTGTCAGAAGGACGGAACGACACGAACTTCGATTTTCGAATTTCGTAGTAGCCGTGCTGGCCCTGACTACGAAATGCAAAACTCGAACTTCGTATGTTGCCGTCCCGCTGACGCTTATCTCATTCAATACGCGAGTGAAAGGGACGGTGCCATACGAACTTCGTTTTTCTAGTTTTGTAGTAGCATCTGTATTATTTTTTACGTTGGCACTAAGTGATGAACACTGTATTTTTACCTGTGCTTAGATTTCATCACTTTATCGTATGATAAAGTAAAATGGAAAGTAGAATATTGAATGCATTAATGTTATTTTTGCTATCGTAAAATAAACATTTTATCGGTTATTTACGAAACCGAAATCACGGAGCAGCACTGTTCCTTTTATGCTGGCCACATTATTTTTACGTTTGACATTTCAGACTGTCATTTTAGTATCTCGAATTCTGGGACAGACCATACTCACTACCTACTGGATATGACTCCCGGTAAAGTAACGAATTGTAAATAAACCTGAACTTCGGGTCCCGAGAAGCGTATAAAAAAAAAACTAAGAGATGATAGGCAATAGTAATTTTTTTTAATGTTCAAAAGTCAAAATATTTTGATTATAAAATAAGAAACAGTAAATGTGAGAATGCACCACCAGTGTGCCAGCGAATAAATTTTTCGTCTATTTTGAGTTGGATTTTATTTTGACATTAACCAACCTAACTCATCTCTAGTTTTGAGTCTTTTGAGGCTCTGAAATAAAAATTCCAATTGGATTTCACACATTGTCCTAAAATTAGTCCTTTAGTTTCTTATGCAATGTTTCGCGCTCAGGTTTTGGTCTGGCAGGCCGTGACTCCAAAACAAGCGTCACTATCTTGACAATAACATTATGAAGCACACCACGCGAATGCTAAGTCAATTTGTTTAAAAATATAGTACTTAGCGGCGGGCGATTACATTTTTATCTATGAAATATGGCTTGTTCCGCACACCTGCATTGCGTAGCCGACATCTTTACCTTAGCACTTTGTACCATGGGTTTACGTGTCGAAAACTATTAATGAGAGGGTTCATTTCGTCCGCTACGTGTAGGCTGGGGGGCTACTACGAAAAACCAAGTTCGTATCGTACCGTCCCTCTCACTCTCGTACCTAACTATTAAACAATATAAGCGTCAGCAGGATGGCAATATATAGTTCGAATTTTACACTTTGTAGTATAAGGCCGGATAAAGTAAAGTCGTTATTTCTCCACCGGCTTTACGCAACACACTTGAGACATAATGCGATGGCCGTGAACGCAAACTAAGTTTAGGCGTCACTGCTTAGCCTAGGATTAAACATGATACTTTATTGTTACTTAAACGTTTATTTTTGAAATGGAACACCAGATTCCTAATCGAATGATCGGTTTAGGATTCGTAGTTATCACGAAGAGACTTAAAATAAGTATTATATTGTACAGTCGAGTTCATAAACTTGTGAGCAAACATTTGATCAAAAATATCTGAACACGACTCTATTGTTAACGGCGTAGAAGTGTGTTCAGATATTTTCCATCAAAATTTTGCTCACAAGTTTATGAACTCGACTGAAGCAGGCGCAAAATAGGAATTTAACAAAATAAAACAATAAAAACCATACAGTTCCGTGACTTATGGCATCTTATGGGGTAAACTGATTCAATCGATCCATACTTTTTATCCAATATCCAAAACTTTTCTTCCTTAGACTGAACAACTCTTTACCTTCCGTAGGTAGGTATTTATTTCCATTAATAGGTAGTTGATAAATGCAAATGCAGCACAAATTTAAAACATAGTAAGACATACTCGTAGCCGTAGTAGAGTTTAAGTAATATTAACATAGTATGTATCATGTAGGTAATGTAGGTCACTATTGCAGTGTGCGATTCGTGTTACTCTGAAGACATTGACCGATGTCGTGTCTTTCATTTTTATTCATTGATCACATTACTACTTTAATACCTACCTACCTAATCCTACCTAATCATAAAAACGATGTTGTAAAATGACCTTGATCCTGAGATCAAAGATTGCCGGAAGATAATGAGTTGCGCGTAAACCTGTCTCTAGATATGCCATTAGCTACAGGCATAATTACTGCAATCTATTCGCCTTGGTATCAGAAACCACAACTACTAACATACGTGGCAACTTTGAAGTCTTTAATAGTTATGGTGATAGAATCACAGTAACTTATAATCCCTTTTACTCCCTAGTCCCTACCCTGCGGCAATTCCGAAAAATCCCTTCTTTAAATGAAATGAATTTTATTGATTTACATTAGACATGGTTCACGTAATATATCTTAATTCGATTTACATAGGTACAGCACGTCTCGCTTACAATACGAGTATAACACGCAAATACATAGTAGTCTTAATGCATCTCAGTGACTTAAGGAATATGACTGCTATTATTTTAAGATATTACAAGTCTCTGGCTCCAGTAGTTCCACCTAGGCAATAGTGAATCTGTCATGATCTGGCACCAGGTTAGCACAGTTCTTTGGGCTACTGGTAGAGGGTTAACAACAAAATTCAGAGTAGATAACATAACAGTTAGTTTGCGATTTCAATTTACTTTATTATGACCGGCCTAGGTGTGCATAACAGTTTGAATAAGCTCGACTACTCAATCACAATTTCCTGTCTCGCGTCTTCATTCAATGGAAGGCACAACACAACCAACGGGCGTTCCAAATGATATTATTCTTATTCCTCCGATAAACACAATGATCGCATGAATCAGTCAGAAAAATAAAAAACAATACCTCTGCTTGCAGTCGGGTAAAAATCAGCTACAAGGAAACGTGTAAACCGAAGTTTAAGATTTCAAACTATAGGAAATCAAATAAGGCGAGTGTATTCGTAACTGATTCTGATATTGTTGTCTCTAAGTGTGTATCGTTGAATTCGTTATGCACTAACCAACACCACTGCGGTCACTCCAAAGGGGGTCCTCAACGTAAAATTAACGTGCTTCTCAAGCGTTTTGACCGTTCAGCATGTAGCTTGATGAGATTGACAAGCAAACTTACGTGATTAAAAATGGTTGATAGAAAAAATATGCTCTTTGATATGAAGAATATGATATGGCGATGCTATATGAATGAGTGAGGGAAAATGAGCGCGGATGCGAGTGACGATTGCTTGGCGTTGCATCAAGCAATTTTAACCGTCTCTGGACCTTTTTCTATTCGGTATAGGCTGTCTGTAACTCTGTAGAGTGTGTTTACGTTTAATTTCAATCAACCAATCACAAGAAAACCGTATCGCAAAGACATTCTCCACGGAAATTTCTAGAAGCAGAGTTAATAACTTGAACTTGTTGCACTTACATTTGAGGTGACAATAATGGCCGCTGGTCCGAGGCCAATGATCAGGTACAGAAGCAGTTCGAAC
>NC_133494.1:13666243-13715426 GCF_025370935.1 Choristoneura fumiferana
GATGTAAAATGTTGTAAAAAGAAATTACAATTCCGCGGAAAATCCACATGCTCGTATCTATATCCAATACATCTCTGAAATAACGTTACGATATTTTCTTGTGTTGTCCACACACCACGTACTTACGAAGCCTTAAGAAAGTCCACATAAATATTAATTTATACGTATCGTATGCTAAATCCGTTTACTCTAATGACGTCATGTTAATGTTACTCAACTACTTTTCTTTTCACGAAGCGTTAGAAGTAGAAATAGAAATAAAAGATTGTGTTCCGAACAATAATGAAATTAAGTATGTTAGTGATGGATGGGTAAGCATTCGTCAAAGCTTAACTTAGTTCATTAAGCGGAAAATTTGAAGTATATTGCGGCGGGTGCTCGGTTTAATTACTCAGACAGCTTTGTGCCTTAAGCGCAAATTAATCCCAATTTGCGCTTGCATAATATTAATTCACGAAATGTGCCAAATTACAATAAGCGGGTTTCCAAGGCCTTATTGCTAGCTCACCTACAGGGTAGGTGGGAGTAACCCATTACGTAAATCAATTAAACGTATGTCAATTTATTTTCAAAGCGTCGATTTAATTGAACCTTTTAGACTATTGATGGCTGGATCATATATAAGTGCTATGCTCGACTTGGCAATAATTTGTTTGGCATACTCATTTTCCATAGCAATATAACTGAAGCTGCGTTATTTCCGAGAACAATGTTATGACGTTACTTTTCTGGGACAACGACTCTTTATTGTGTTTTGTGTTCTTCTGCTGCATATTTTCGTGGTTTAACCAGCAAAGTTGGAGTTCGTGCAAAGCGTGAATAAGCATCATCTGAAATGCAGTGGCGTAGCTAGGTAACCAAAGGTGGGGCAAAAATTGACTAGGCCCCCAACTAACCTATATAAACCGTTTGTTCCGTATTCCGAATGTGGGAGAAATTTTCACTAGTTCAATTTAGTTCAGGTATAGTTTGTCGGTCACAGTCCACGGGGCCCCCTGAGCTCTGGGGCCCCGGGGCACTGCCCCGTCTAGCCCTCCGGTAGCTACGTCACTGCTGTAATGACATTACCAGCTTTGTCGTCCTACTTACCGCTTCTTTTTGCGGCGCCTCCTCCTAGTGCCGCAGCGTAAGTGTCAAATTAGTACATAGTAAAATGTTCCTCTACAGGGTTAAATTAGTGGTAAGCCTTATTGAGTAGACAGGTAGAAGGTATAAACAGTAACCGACACAGCGTTAGACATGTTTGTTAAATGGAGTAACGTGTTTCATGTTTCATTGTGATTAAAACTCCTGAATTCTAGTGTTGCAACGTGCTCTTTCGTATTATCTTTTCCCATGAAAACTCTCGTGCGGACACCGACAAAAAATCATGAGTGTGTCGATACCTGTGGAAAAGACTTACGTGTCTGATCGACAGCAGCACACGGAGTGGAAAGTCGTTGAGACCGCGAAGAGCAGGCATAGTGCTAGACCGTAGACCACAGCAGCGATGGCTTGAGGAGCGTTCAGGGAGCGAGTGAGCAGTTCCCTTGCACCCAAAGAGGCTGGCGCCACGCAGACTGCGTGGGTGCAAACGTTTGCTACGTTCTCTACCTGGTTGACAAAGGAAAAACACTTAATATAGTTAGGCGAAAGCTCCCAGTGACATTCTGCGCACAAGCGGACAAGGTCACCGCTCTAAGCGCGCACCATTTGCGCCCATTTTTGACACTGTTAAGAAAATATCATTAGATTTAAAATGAGACTGCCTAATTTGAAGATCGCAGTATACCTAATATACCAAAAAGTGAAAATATAGCTAGAATTGTTTGAAACTAATAGACACCATTAATTTATAAGTTTTATAACATTTTCAATCATCTAAAATATTATCGAAGACTTGAAGATATATAGGTATACGTACTTTTTTTGTGAATGTAAAAACTCAGGGTTCCCTTTTAATTTCAAATCTCATCGATCAACAAGAAAGGCACAAATTATATAACAGGAATAGCGATAAGGCAAAGCGTGTTGAATCTTGGAAAAAATTGTGATGGATGAAATATAATATGGATTTTTCTGCATAACGGCGCCACGTGTATGAAGCAAACCGATTTTTCGGTGTTTGAACTTTCTTATGTAGAAAAACTATTCCTAAATTACGTCTAGGCCTATATTCTTTGAGATAAAGCCATTGGCACTAGGCCAACATTGCTACTCTATTGTTTTTAGTTTCTAGGCAATGCCGTAACAGATCGTTGATATGAGGCCGTAGCAGTTCTTTCCTCATACTCTGACATTTAAGACAACATAGAAGTGAAGGCTATATCAACTCTAGCTACCCCTATTACTTATACAACTTTTAGTCTGAGGGTTAAAACTGACTACAGAAGAAACTTTTTCACAGAAATAACAAAACAGTATATCCTTGGAAGGACTAGCTTTAAGTTTTGCAGATATTTTTATGATCAAGATTCGAGCGGGATGAAAATGTAAATGAGATCTCGTCGGGGGTTTCGGACTGGGTGATACACTTTATGTGGTCCTCATGCAAACCAAATAGGTGTTCTGTAATAAATAAGTTGAAAAACAGCGGGGGTTCTGCGAAGAAAGTAGGTCAAACAATACATATACGATATTTACGATATGGCGCAAGGTTTCTAGTGGAAATGCTTGTTAGAAATGGGTCTTATATTCAAATGTACAAGGTGAAATATACCTTGTGACACAGACACTTGATGTGCGCGGAAACATACATATAATTGTTGTGGTTGTCCTATGGAGGTTCCTTTATTAAATCATCAAAGGTTAACCTGACGTATCGCTGAACTTTGGCCACGAGTGAACTCTGTGAACTCAGGCATGAATGGACTATGTATGATATTGATAATGTACCTAATGTTATATGTAGATATCATAATACAGTTCTCGTTTATAATGACGATAAGCGTCAGTAATTTTTGTTAGATTTGGTATTGAAAAAACAAAATAATTAACTAATTATCGAATATTAATCATAGGCACAACATAAATGTATCAAATTTTTCCACCCACCGATTTAGATTTTAGAGGGGGGGGGGACCCTAGATTTTAATGTTATTTTTATTTTTTTATTGTACCATTTTGTCAGCATAGTTTACATATATATCCGTGCAAAATTACAGCTTTCTAGCATTGATAGTCCCTGAGCAAAGCCGCGGACGGACGGACAGACCAGACAGACAGACATGGCGAAACTATAAGGGTTCCGTTTTTGCCATTTTGGCCACTTTCAGTTTGCCAGGGACAAGTATTCGAAATTACTCATGTTGTTTGATGCCCGAACGATCGACCGCAACAACCTTGCCCTATTTATTGGACTAGGGATTTCAGGTGGAAATAAAATAAATTGTCCATCAATCCCGGTTAATCTCTGAATTGGTTTTCCCGTTTTCACTAATACCACGCCTTAGGTATGCCTTCCATTCTGGGGTACGTGTCTACTTATTATTCAAAATCAACTTACGATGTTTTGACATACAGTGATCTGCTTTGCTTGTTCTGTTATGTATTAATAACCTACCTTATTTAAAAAAACTTAAGAACACACTTTAGCGGTAAACCTGCCTGACTGCTCTAATCTAACATTAGACAGACTCTCGGAACCTACAATTATTGGGCAAAGTATGCCCTAACAAACTAAAACTATTGTAACAAGCCCAAACACGGCATGTTCAAGACAAAACAAGGTTACGTTGTTCTATCTTGGAGCTCCAGTGTTTACCTTCCGCTCCGGCTCCATCTTCTGATCAGCGCAATGGTATTATTATTTTATTGTCATTAGAATAACCTACGCATAATTGACAAGTTTCAAATCGATACGACCATTAGAAGTAGGTTCAAATCGAGTTCCAAGATTTGATCAGCGTACCATAATTAGTTTTGTAACTTAATGTGGTACGAGTATGTAACCAAATCTTGGAGGTTCACTTTGTGTGAAGGTTGTACCTAATCTAAAAGCGTGTTGAAATATTAGTGTGATTAAATTAATTTTATCTTACCAAAAAAAGAGCTATTTATTACTTTTCTCTTCAATCTATCTTTGTAACTATATTTTTAACCGACTTCAAAAAAGGTTATCAATTCGAGTGTATTTAAAAAAAATGTTTGTTACCTCAGAACTCCGTCATTTATGAACCGATTTGAAATTTTTTTTTAGCTCGTCTAGGAATGTCTTCAATTAGGTCCCATAAGCACCAAATCAGGACCTGATGATTGGATCTTAAAACGTACCTATGCAATTTCCCATTGGATCTTAAGGAAATCGAGGGAAGTCTTCAAATATTGTAGGGACACCTATAGTAAATTGGATATATTTAGTAGTAACTCGTGCATTTGCTCTTGAAAATCATCATTTGCTGAAGTGGAACTGATGATGAAGATCACAGTTGACCATCGGAGTTACTACTCAATAACAAGTATTTCGCGGGTTGAATTTCAATTACTTAAAACAGTTGCTAAGCTATTTATGCGCCTCGTAATGCATATGGTAAAACGGGTGGTGAAGCACCAGGACTCCTCAATAATGAACGTCTCTGCATCGGAAAAAGCAATCTTTCGTTAAAGGTGATGAGCAGTTGATATTAAACTATTGTATCTTAGATTATTTACACTAAAAAGCGTAAAAAAAATTATAACAAAAAATGAAACCAACTACAAAACGCACGAGCCTCGTGCTGAGGCACCGACCGACTTCAAACTGGTAGAAAAATATTTTCATGGTTTTATGTAGTCGGTTCAATTTTTGTTAGATTTTTTTTTTCTCAATGTACTATATACTCGTAAATTACAGGAGTGTCGCCGACAACCTGATATAAATAAGGCAACAAAGGATTCTGCGTCTAATGATGTTTTCATCTTTAGAATACTTACTAGTATATTTTAAGTACAACGAGGGACTAAGGAGCCAATAGACACCCGACGGTTAACCGCCCGAGCTTTTTTTTAGGGTTCCGGAGCCAAAATGGCAAAAACGGAACCCTTATAGTTTCGCCATGTCTGTCTGTCCGTCCGCGGCTTTGCTCAGGGACTATCAATGCTAGAAAGCTGTAATTTTGCACGGATATATACAGGGTGTCCCAGAAGTACCACGTCACAGTGACACCAGAGGTAGGCCAGCTCAAGAGGAACCTAACCAACCTAACATGACCCCAGTAAAAGTTGCACGGTTTTCGAGTTATTACCGAAATAAAGATTTTTGGGATACTCCCCTTTGTCTTGACATTTTTAGTACCAGCATCGACTTGGAAAGCTCTTAATAACAGTTTTTTAATAGGACTGCTTTCGGAGTTTAAAGTTTTAAGTTGGTTCGATAGGGCTTCGCTAAAGTGATAAGAATGTCTAATGTTTTTGGAGTGTGATACATGTTGTCATACCATTTCTGAATCTGCATAACATGTCTAATTTATTGGCGTTATTTGTTTGTTTTGTTTCTAGTAATTTTTGTCATGGCAGATGGTTAAAGTTGAAATTCTTATTTTTGAGACAACTTAAAATCAAGATTAATAAAGTTTTTTTTCAGCATTTTACGGTAGTTACTGACAAAATAACACACTGCACTTCTGAAGTAAACTATTCACGATTCGATACACATAAAAAACTGTTATTAAAAGCTTGCCAAGTCGATGCTGGTACTAAAAATGTCAAGACAAAGGGGAGTATCCCCAAAAATCTTTATTTCGGTAATAACTCGAAAACGTGCAACTTTTACTGGGGTCATGTTAGGGTGGTTAGGTTCCTCTTGAGCTGGCCTACCTCTGGTGTCACTGTGACGTGGTACTTCTGGGACACCCTGTATGTAAACTATGCCGACAAAATAGTACAACTAAAAATTCTAATAAAAATTTCTTATGGTACCTCCCATAGACGTAAAGTGGGGGTGATTTTTTTTCTCATCCAACCCTATAGTGTGGGGTATCGTTGGATTGGTCTTTTAACCATTATGGGTTTGCTAAGACGATTTTTCGATTCAGGGATTTGTTGCGAAATATTCAACTTTAAAGTGCAAATTTTCATTGAAATCGAGCGTCCCCCCCCCTCTAAAATCTTAACTGGTTAGTGGAAAATTTTGAAAAAATTCAGGATGGTAGTAAGTATATCAAACTTTCAAGGAAAACTATAACGGCTAAGTTTGCTTGAGAATTATTAGTAGTTTATGAGTAAATAGCAGTCTAAGGTATAAAATATACCTAAACTTGGAAGATTCCGTATAAAATACGAAATCCTTAAAAAAATATTACTTAATTTTTTCGTAATGGCTACGGAACCCTATTTTGGGCGTGTCCGACACGCTTTTGGCCGGTTTTTTATTAGTGAGGGCGGCTAAAAAAACCGAGGGTGTTTATGAATGGCTTTTAGTCTTGGGGTGAAGGAAGGAGGTGAGGTTTCACTTCGACTTCGAGAAAATAAACAAGGACTGAACTCCAAAATAAAATATATCATGCATCTAGCAATTTAGAACATTAGGTACAAACTTACGACGTGTTACGTATTGCATTGTCTGCATTCATATTTAAATTTTGGTTTGACTTCATGTTAATTTCAAACTGACATTAGGTACTTTTAAAAAGTAAAATAATAACGCTTCAACATTTACATTTTAAAATATTGAACAAGATAGGTATTTCAGATCCAAAACGAGTATGTATTTTCAGCCAATGTATCTCCATAAAGCTAATATGTGTAGAGTCTCAGGTGGTTACTGTCGGTTACGACGGGACAGGTAGACAGTTAGGTACGCTATTATAATTATATTATGGTATGGAACACCGTTTCAACTAGAATCCCTTGAGACTATAGGTAATAATAGCTTGGGTATGTATTATAAGACCGACAAATCATAATACCTACAGTTGAAATGTCGACGCATAACACATCGAAATTCAGAATACCGAATGTACAAAATACCGACAACCGATACACCGAAGGTCGAAATATCTATTTTTAAATGACCGAAAGTACAAAATCCCGAAATGGGGTATGTATTATAATACCGAAAAATCATATTACCTACAGTTGAAATATCGACACTTAACAAATCGAAATTCAGAATCCCGAAAGTACAAAATACCGAAAGTAAAAAAAAGTTTGATATGTGCGAGCGAGCGAAGCGAGCAAGCAAGACGGTTCGAGGCAAAAGCGACTTGGATAGGTTAGGTTCAGAAGGCTAAGGCGGGAGCGAAGCGGAGCGTAGCTCCCGCCTTAGCCTTCGATGTTAGGTTTTTTTTTATTAGTTAGTATCCGAGTCGCATCTGCTGCGAACCGTCTTGCTCGCTCGCTTCGCTCGCTCGCACACATCTTTTCCTGCTATATTTGTTTCGTCTTTGGTATAACGGGCAGTTTCGGTATTTTGATTTTCGATATATTGATTGTCGATTATTTTACTTGTAGTGATTATGACTGTTCGGCATTATGAGTTTCGACCTTTCGAGTGTAGGTATTTTGATCTTCGGGATTGTAGTCTTTGGTTTTAGGCTGCCGGTCAAATGTACTTTCGGGATTTCAAACTTTCGGTCATATATCCATTCGACGTTTTAATATCGGCCTTCCGTCCATAGGTCTTGTGAAATTCGGTCTTTCGTTTATCGGTATTATAATACATACCCAATAGCTTACCGTCATGATTAAATTATAGTGGACCTATGCCTAGTCAGTAGGTACTTAATAAATGAAAATGATTGGTCCAGGGACAGATGATAGGTACCGTTAATGACAGTGTTGACGTTAACCCATATATGCCCAGACCATTTATGGTCTCCGATTTCCAATGGTCATTTATGGTCTTCGGTTTCGATTTTTTCAAGTAACTTAGTTTTAGTCCTAGTCTTATCTATTTTATTATTGTAAGGTGGTGGTACTTATGGAGCCAAAATAAATCTTTCTTTCTTTTCTTTCTATTTTTCGGGACAAAAACGATCCACTGGGCATATATGGGTTAAACGAAAGGTTAGTTAAACGAGTGTATAGTACGATGATAACTGTGTAAAAGGACTAAAATAAAAATCCTTACTTATTCTAAAAAAAATATTAATACATTAATATTATAAATGCGAAAGTATGGCTGTCTGTCTTTCTGTTACCTCCTCACGCTTGAATCGCTGAAACGATTCAAATGAAATTCGTTATGAAGATAGTTTGAGAACCTTTGAGAACCTTGTCCATGGTAATCGAGGCGTAAACGTGAACGCGTTCGGGCCGTTTCTTGAGTCCAAAACTTGCGTGCTATGCTAAGCTAAGTAACATACCTACTACCCAGTTGCTGAAAACCTTAGTTTCAGTAGCTGTGTTACTAGCACGCACGCATATAAATTACACTTACTTTAATAAATAGATTGACTTGGCCATCGCATGAAAATTGAAAACACATTCTCACAAGTACTTAATACATATTAAATTAGATTATTTAGTGCGATTGCCAAGTTAATCTACTTATTTAAAACATAAAAGTATTTTTTTATATTGATACATTCACTATAAGATGTTAGGTTAGCTAAATACAGACAGAAGGACCCTTAAGTAGGGACTGAATAAATTGATCGACTTAGTACAAAATGGATCTTACAACTTTTTACGGTAGAACTGAGTTGCGAGACTTGTTTTTTTTTACAAATATTTTTTATTGGCATTGAATTTATTTATTTTGACGCTACTAAATATCAAATTTTGTCTGGTTTTCTGACTCAAGCCTGTGTCTGTGGATAGGCCATTAGAACGGAGTACAGGCCCTATACCACGAAGTGCAAAACTCGAACTTCGTATGTTGCCGTCAAGGTCATTTGAAACAATCAATCAATCGTTTTATCATAGTAAAAGAGGTTTTATTTAGAACTTAATCTCAATAAGTACCTACCTACTCGTGTATGGTATTATATGCTGTATGTTTTGGTATACTTATTCAAAAAAGCGCCATTCGTGCCAGATATTTTTGCACGCTCCGCTGAGGAAGATATTCATGCACGTGATTGTATTCATGCACGTGATTGTACAAAGGTATAAATTATACCTATTAAATTGAGGACCTACAGCTGAATTAAAAGCCTCAAATTGCTGCCTATGAAATATAAAAATCTTAACAAGACAGATAATACTGTCTGTCATATACGAAAATAGGCATCAGCCAACGATATTAGTAGGTAAGGTACATTCATTAATTTTAACAGGTATCAGAGGCCCAACGTTTCTGACGCTCGCGATCGCAATCAAATGACAGTTTTTGTATTGTATGCGAAATCTGTCATTTCATTTGAGTGCGATCGCGAATCGTCAAAAACATTAGGCAACACGGCCTCAGGTATAATGTTTCAACATAAATAAGACTGTATCGTTAAGTGTAAAGACAACTTGATACTTGCACAACATAGTATTTTGACATTTAAAAATATTTTGATAAGAGAAAAATGTTCGTCATATGTCACAAAACCGATTTCCGTTGATATTTATTCTGCAAGAAAAAAAATTCACTCAAATTTTTATTTCATTTTCATTTCATATATTCTGCAAGAAAAAAAAAAAATGCGAGGCCTGACACCACAACAGCGACAATCTATTGTGAACAAATGGTGTTCAGTAAAAGGTATTATGTAGCGAAAACTGGCAAAAATGGAAAACGTAAGTGTAGAAGCCGTTCAATCAAACTGCAATCCGTAAATACGGCGAGAAATATACTTTCCATGACCGACACCGACCAGGCCAAAAACCAGGTCCATCCAGTCCACAACTGGATCGGAACATACGGCATACGCGTCTAATAACAGTGAGCTATCTGTTCGAGACGCTAAAAAACTGAGAACTATGAGGGATGGTGTAACGTACTAAAAAAAAAAGGAATAACTTAAAGACATTTAAAATACAAATGTAATTCCGCACATGAATTTCGAAAAACTCAGAGGTGCGAGCCGTGGTTTGAACCCACGACCCTCTGCTTGAGAGGCGATAGGTCAAACCACTAGGCCACCACGGCTATAATTTCATAATCGGCTATAATTAATCACGGAATTACATTTGAAATTTACCACGAGCTTTTCGGTGAAGGAAAACATCGTGAGGAAACCTGCACGAACCTGCGAAGCAATTTAATGGTGCGTGCGAAGTTCCCAATCCGCACTGGGCCCGCGTGGGAACTATGGCCCAAGCCCTCTTGTTCTGAGAGGTGGTCTGTGCCCAGCAGTGGGACGTATATAGGCTGGGATGAATGAAGTTTATTCTTGTCTTGATACCTAACGATACAGTCTATAACTATTATATTATATTATAGGATTATAACTATTATAACTCCGATTATACCTTATCAAAGCTTCAAATCTTTTCATGATTAGAGTATAATAATAATATTTTTTTGTGATACATACAATATACAATAGCCCCATTAAATCTTGGAGTACTAAAACTACGGAGAGTTCAACATGCTTACCCCCTACTCATTTCATTAGTACCTAATAAATAACCTAACCAACCTAGAACAATTGAAAAACCCCCGACATTGTCATTTAAAAGTTCAGGTTGAGCCGAATTTTATCCAACATAGCTAAGACTAAGAAACACCGCAAGGGACTCGCTTTCATGTAAAAAACCGGCCAAGAGCGTGTCGGACATGCCCGAAACAGGGTTCCTTAGCCATTACGAAAAAATAAGTAATATTTTTCTAAGGATTTCGTATTTTGTACGGAATATTCCAAGTTTAGGTATATTTTATAGGTACCTTAGATAGCTATTTACTCTTACACTACTCATAATTCTCAAGAAAACTTAACCGTTACAGTTTTCCTTGTAAGTTTGATATACTTACTACCATCCTGAATTTTTTCGAATTTTTCCACGGGGGGGGGGACACTCGATTTTAATATAAATTTGCACTTTAAAGTTGAATATTTTGCAAAAACATCACTGAATCGAAAAATCGTTTTAGCAACCCCCAAGATTTCGCATACAAAAACTGTCATTTGATTGCGATCGCGAGAGTAAGAAACATTAGTCAATACGGTACGGCCTCAGCTTACTAGATCAAGATCACCAGCTGATCAAATGACAGTAAGAAGCCGTAATTGTCTAACGCGCAATCGCATTCACCATATCTTTCTTCCCTCGTCTTATACTAGAAAGGACATGCGCGGTCCGAAGGGTGGGCGGACGGTTCACAGGGGACATGCATGACCCCCCAAATCGTACACGCCAATTGCAATAATCTTTTAAAAATATACAAATGAACTAGTGACCTCCTCCAAAATTTCAGTCATTTCGTCTTTGAACTTTTGCGTAAAATTATCAAAAGGCAGGCATACAGTCGACTGCCCAATAAAAGGCACACGCTACCTCGCCCCCTACTGGAATTAATTACAGATTGTTTGTACGCAAATTAGTGCGCACGGCGCCTCTGGTTGGTTTGATGCTCTAAGCTACCAGCATGATGATTTACGATCGGATACATTAATGATTAGGTACCGACATTGATTGTAATGTATACGCTTATATCAGCATTTACATAATCACATCATAAAATTATAATGTTGAATTGCAGCAAATCACCTTAAATCACTGTTTTTTTATCATAAAAATAAATAGTTCGATCGGACCCAATTTATAACTCACCATCACTCCTGGACATAGATATATCACCACTGTTGGATATAGGCCTCCCTCCTATAAGTACCTAAAATACCTACATTGCAAGTAAAAATAAATAAAATAAAAATAGTTTATTGAATAAAATGTATGGTCAGCAAAAAGTATCGTCATCATTATCTCAGCCTATATACGTCCCACTGGGCACAGGCCTCCTCTCAGATTGAGACAACAAAAAGTATCGTCATCATCATCTCAGCTTATATACGTCCCACTGGGCACAGGCCTCCTCTCAGATTGAGACAACAAAAAGTATCGTCATCATCATCTCAGCCTATATACGTCCCACTGGGCACAGGCCTCCTCTCAGATTGAGACAACCAAAAGTATCGTCATCATCATCTCAGCCTATATACGTCCCACTGGGCACAGGCCTCCTCTCAGATTGAGACAACAAAAAGTATCGTCATCATCATCTCAGCCTATATACGTCCCACTGGGCACAGGCCTCCTCTCAGATTGAGACAACAAAAAGTATCGTCATCATCATCTCAGCCTATATACGTCCCACTGGGCACAGGCCTCCTCTCAGATTGAGACAACGAAAAGTATCGTCATCATCATCTCAGCCTATATACGTCCCACTGGGCACAGGCCTCCTCTCAGATTGAGACAACAAAAAGTATCGTCATCATCATCTCAGCCTATATACGTCCCACTGGGCACAGGCCTCCTCTCAGAATGAGACAACAAAAAGTATAGTCAGCAAAAAACTTATTTTTTATTATTACATTTGTAATTTGTATTACATTTATAATAGGTATCTGAAATCAAATTTTTAGGGTTCCGTACCTCGAAAGGAAAAAACCGAACTCTTATAGGATCACTTTGTTGTACGTCCGTCCGTCTGTCAAGGTCAAGACCCTTTCTAGGGTTCCATAGCCAAAATGGCAAAAACAGAACCCTTATAGTTTCGCCATGTCTGTCTGTCTGTCGGTCCGTCAGTGGCTTTGCTCAGGGAGCAAAAAATGCTAGAAAGCTGTAATTTTGCACGAATATATATGTAGGTCTACTATGCTGACAAAATGGTACAATAAAAAAAAATAGTATTGTTGAGGTCTTTTAAAACAATTAGGGGTTTGCTAAAACGAATTTTCGATTCAGTGAAATTCTTCTCATTCAACTTGAAAGTGCAATTTTTCATTAATATCTAGTGTCCACCAATGTAACAAAAGAAAGAAAGAAAAAGCTATGTGCAAAATCAAATCTTCAAGTTTAGGTTAATTTTGAATTGTACATTGATATATCAGTCAATCAGTCAGTCAGTAATGAGCAAAGGTGAGTATAATTACTGTGTCCTGTTTTTAGCTTGACAATAGGAAATAGGTCTAGTCAGCATAATTAAAGATAAGTGATTATAGTTTAAACAACAAGACATAATGAAGTGATTACAAATTTAAGTAGTCATTGAATACAATTCACCATTTGAATATTGTATTCAATGATACCTCAATACTTGAATGGATGTTTCACAACTTATCTACTGAATTTACATTTGTACATCTTGTATGTAAGCTCTTAAATATATAAAACTAAAGAATGAAATGCAATTGTTAGACAATCAGATGGCCTAGTGGTTAGAGTACCTGACTACGAAGCTTGAGGTCCCGGGTTCAATTTACGTGTTGTGGCAGATATTTGTATGCAAAATACGAATGTTTGTTCTCGGGTCTTGGGTGTTTAATATATTCATAAGTATGTATCTATATAATTATACTTATCCGTTGCTTAGTACCCATAACACAAGCTTTGCTAAGCTTACTTTGGGACTAGGTCAATTGGTGTGAATTGTCCCATGATATTTATTTATTTATTGACTAACATTGAGATTCATGTATGAAAGCAAACTTATCCCTTTAAGGGATCTATATAAGTCAACCATGTTTTTCTTGATTTCCGTTCACTTGTCTCAGTTCATTGATAGAAATGGTACCCTCATTTTTATCATCCTATTTACTTTATTGTCAAAGTTATGATTACACTATGAGTATACTATCCATATTATTATCACATTCCAAAGGCTCATTCACACTAACTACACAGTTAAAATTCTGAGGCTGACTAATTTCAACTTCATTTCTTTTAATAAAAAAAATACAGGATATGGTTTGAGTGCAACAATGCTACAGTCCATATATAATATACATATGTGTGTGATACATTTTTTTTATTAGGGTATCATATCAACCAATTGCAATGTATGAATTATGTTTAGTTATTTTCATGTCAATTTTAATAGTTACAGACCCAATAATTGTAGACTTGTCTATCCAAGTAACTTGGCTGCAAACTTAAATAACACAGATCAATAATCTGAGTATAATAGCAAACTTAAATAACACATGACAATAATCTGAGTATTCCCATTACTAATAAATTAAAGATTTCTAGGATCTAATTGCTTAATGTTATGTACTTATGAGAAATTAATTAATTTATTTAACTAAGAGACCTGTCGAAGTTTTGCCCTGCGCCCTTACGAAATCCCATTTGTTATGAATAAAAACAGTTAGGTACATTATCCAAACCTTTGCTAAAAATATACCTATACGAGACATCTAAGAAAAGCATACTAAAAATAGATTTGCGAATCTTTGGAAGGCGGAAGATTCGGTGCGGCCAAATAAAAACATGTAAAGATAAACACTTACTAAGGTAGGGACGTACGCCTTATTGGAAGACGCCCTCTCGTTCATCCATTTCACACCCTGCAGCTTCTCCCAGGGAAGATTGTTGTGGAAATAAATCTTACTTTTATTGAACTTTGTTTTAAATTTCATTATCATCACAGAAAATAAACTCAAAACGTCACCCATTTCAAAAATTTACCGCGAGACAAGTTGTAAATGGTCATGAAATGGATAACGGCACGGCTGATTTCGTATAGACGTTAAGAGTCATGTTATTTATTCAATTTACATTTTTTTTGGATTTTATAATGATCTTTTAGTACTAATAGCACACAACCGCTGCGGGTCGATTTAGCATGACGTCTGACATGAATGATTTAATTTGAATGAATTAAAAAATGGCAACTGTCTGACTGAGTGAATGGGAATGGCTATAGTGAGCTGCAGGGTAGAGGTGGGTAAATCCGGATCTGAAGATTCAAAAGAGTCAGATCCTCAAGCGGATCCGAATCCCTTAATGACTCCTTTCAAATCTTATTGACTCCGGAGTTACTAACTCCGACTGGATCGAGCGGCTCGCCTCGCTCGTGATCGCCGTCACGCTCACTCCACTGACTCGCTCCATCCGTCTGCTTTCGCTCTCGCTCGGCTCGGATCGGATCGGCAGGGCTACTACGAAACTCGAAGTTCGTATCGTACCGTCCCTCTCGCTCTCGTATTAAATAGTATAAGTGTCAGAGGGACCGCACGACACGAACTTCGATTTTGGAGTTTCGTAGTAGCCCTGCGGATCGGATCTTGGACTTGGATCTTATTATCTATGTTTGGTGGCGGTTCGGTTCGGTTCGGTTCGTAAGTAGCCCTGCGGATCGGATCTTGGACTTGGATCTTATTATCTATGTTTGGTTGGTCGGTTCGGTTCGGTACTCGGACTTGGACTAACGAACGAAGTCAGTCACCGCAGTACCGTACCGACACCGACCGACCTAACCGAGCCGGGGCGGATCGGCCATAGATAAATTAAGAACCGGAGGTCAATAAAGGAGTCGGATTCAATAAGCGGATTCGGTACCGACACCGGAGCTGGATCTAGTGAGTCAGATCACTTCGCGGAGTTGAGATTACCCATGTCTACTGCAGAGGCTACTATGAAACTCGTAACGTAACTCGAGGTTCGTGTGTCGTGTCATGCAGTCTCTCTGACACTTAAACTATTTAATACGAGAGCGAGAGGGACCGCACGACACGAACTTCGAGTTTCATAGTAGCCCTGCTGGGGCCTTGTTCGTAGGCCGGTGTCACACCGCGGCAAGTGACACTCTTTCCCGGCCCGATAACACCAACATGGAAATACCAGCCCCGTTTTTTGTGTACACGTCAATAGAAACACAGGAGTTTCTAAGGGCGTGTACACGTAAAAACAGGGTCGGTAACCCGGCCGCGGCCACATAAAATCGCTCGACGCTCATTTCCAGTGTCAGCTTTAGCGCTGAAAAAAAACTCTTCAATTACGGCAAAAACACTGTTATTCATTTTTTCATTCACTCTAATTTATTTTATTTGTACCACTGCCACGACTGCTACTAAATGAGATTAAGAAATCAGCTTCCAAGGCCAAGATCAATCCTGCAAGAAGCCATCTTGTCGCTGCTGCTCGACGCGGCGACTTGACGCTACTTTTTTCAGTGGCGGGAAATTCAAAACCACCTTCAAAATGGGGTCACGTGACCAGATTTGTCGCTGCAATCGAGAGCGACGAGCGACTGCATGTGGGGGCACCTGTACACACGCATAAGTACGTAGGATAGACAGTACAAGTAAATATATGACGTACGGCGACATTTGATTTGAGAACACTGACAGCTGTCAATCCGACCTTTTTTTTTTTAATCAAACAGACCAAGGCACAAAACCTTGTGGTTTGTCGAAATAAATGTTAAATTTATTTTTACACAAAAATCGAAATTGAAAAAAAATATCTATCTACAGGAGTGAGCTACATTATAAGTTTATAAGTCTACTATCGATAAAAAATATAATATGGACCATCCTAGAAAACAACACTTTCGCTACGCGCTACGCTCGTAGCAGCGTTTTTCCGCTTTGCAGCGAAAACTGCCTACAGACAGAGAACGCGCTAGCGTGTTCTTGGCACTGAATGTGTCAAGGTACCCAATTATTACTATTATAGTAACTATGTAATAGACGAAGTATCTAGAGACTGGACCAGCTATTCAGTGAATAATTCACTTGTGTCGAGTAGCGCTAAGTGTTGAGGTTTTTATTTTAGTCTTATTATTTTTAGTTTTGTTAAACAATACACAGTAATTAAACAAATGGTGATATATTATTTTATTACTTAGAAATAAAATGTACAAACATGCTGTATCTACTTCTTATAGTATATTACTATAATAAATGGTTACAATAATAATAAATTAACATAGCTAAAAACTAAACTTAAAAATTACTTTCAAATATTTGTAGAAGTCTTTTTATTTCTGCAATTCTAGCAGCTTGTGCCTGAACTGGAATCATTGCTTGCGAGACCTCTTCTCCTTTAGCTAGTATAGTGTACATGCTTTTGATATTATTGTCCATAGCATCACAAGTTTTCCCCACAGCGTCTTTGTACACCTCCATATTTTCTGCAGTGAGTGAAGAATTTGCATGTAATATACTTGATAGATTTTCAATTAAATTGTCTACAGACTGAGCTATTCTTTGAGCTTCATGTTCCAAGTCATTCAATACTGTTATATCAATCTGCCCTATTTGAGGAGCCAGTATTTGTCTATAAAGTTTGCCTGAAGGTGTACTGGATCTTGAAGCACTCGAGCTTCCAAAGATAGGAGTCTCACCTCGTTTCGAGATAGGACTGGAAATTTTTATCTTAAATTCTAGATCATCTGCAACATAATGTGTCATGTCTCCTTCGTACCTAACATGACCATCCATGTTCAAAGGATATTTCTCCTGTTTACGGTTCTCTGATGGTAAATCATAAGGCCTAGACGGACCGGGAGATTTCTCTAGCTGTTCATTAGTACCTTGGTCTGAGTGAAAAGATATCTCGCTGTAGGACGCAGTCATGCGCGCAGATATCTCGTCATCCATGTCATCTTGTTTATTGGGTGGATCTTCCATGTCGGGAGAACCGAGTTTGTTATTCCCTTCAGCCATCTCACACTTTTATTTTATTTGCACTTAATAAACGATCGAATTGAAACCAAGTGCGTATATTACAGCATTACTTGTTCAACCGTAAGTCAGGCAAATAGTATCCCAAAATTTTCTGATAGATCGGTTATTTATTTGGCCTTGACGTGACCGTGTGACAGTGACAGCATTGGTGACAGCCGTCACTTTTGAGATCCTGATAGGCTTGGGTAGGAAATAATATATCTCAAATAGCTTCGAGACCGCTTTTACCACGCTTTTGCAAAGTTATTCAAGGTGCAATACGTAACAAAATCCACTTTTTCTCGATTATATTTCGGGGATTTGCCATTTAGAGTACTTGAAATACGTAAAATAAAACAAGTATGAAACTCGATAGCGAAATGCTTTGATTGTATATAATAAAAGGCGAATCGTTTAAGTGTTAAAAAATATATATTCGATCTCTCGTGTCACGGTACCTTTATGTTGGAAATAGGAATATAAAAATATATTTGCATTTTTTTAATGAAATGAAAAAGTGTATAGTAAATTCGGTAACATTTTAATTGTATTAATAAACATCTAGATAAATAATTGAAAATCTTTGCGGGAATTTTTGACAGTTGTCAAAATGTCAATAAAAACACAATATTCTCAGGCAGTACAGTAGTGAGTGTGACTGAGAATTTTCTGAAATATTTTCTTAATCCTTGCACTAATTATGCTATGGCTCAGTTATAAAAACGTTGTATTCTTATATTAGAGCTTAGCAAAAGGCGAATTTGATTGGTGAGTCTAGCAAACCCATTTTGTTGGGGTCGCGCTCGTTTCAACACGATCGGCCGTTTAACATGGCGTTCGTCGACATGTGCGGATGAATTGCTTTATTCTTTGTCGTATTCATTTCTATCTCGGAGTGTTCATACAGTGTTTGTGAGCAGACAATCGTGTATGTAACTGTCCTAGTTTGTTACATAACGAATTTATGGGCCTCGGGTGTAAATTTGCGGGAGTGAAGTAGTATCTGCGATGGTGAAAACCCGACGCAGTAACGGAGAAAACGGGGAGGTGGAGGAAGGGAACGAGGGCCCGAACGACGTTGGCAGTGTTTCCGACGAGAAGGTGAACTGTTCACAATGATCTGTTTGACTGGACCTTCACTGTGTCTGCCATTTTCCTCGCCTGACCCTGTTCCCATTGATATCCCCAGAATGCACTCGCGCATGAGCTTAGTAGTACTTTGTTTCAAAATATACCTGTCTTCTGTTTCTAGTTTAATTATTAAATACACCCATCCTTTTTGTTCCAATCAAAAATAGCATGCCTTCTTTATGTTGCATCTACCCAAGCTATCAAATGTTGAATAAAATCTTAAATACAATGATGTTTATTTTATAGTCACCTTGAAGTTGTAGTGTAAATTAAATATAAGTAAGACTTATCTAATGTTTGTAGGCTTCCAATTGGTCACAACGGGAATTGAGAAGCAGTCAATATAAGGTTACAAGGAAAATACAACGCTGGCCAACCAAGAAATGTAAGTTCAAATTAAATCTTATATGTTACACATTAACTAAGACTGAGTGAGAACTGCACCATTCTCTGTAGGAACCTTTTAAAAAATTGTTTTTGCAAAGTAAAAAATGTGTTTTTTAAGCAATATTTACTGGAAATTTATGCAAAATTTACTTCTGGCTGGTAAAAGCTCAAACTATGACTAAGACTCAATATATATGAGTGCAAGAGCAGAAACAGAAAAACTATTATAACCTTCAACCTCGTAAGTCTGATGTTTTTTATCATACATAGTTCTACAGACCGAGCCGAGAATTCTAAGTTTTGTGATTTTGGAAGTTACTTACATAAATTTGAAGGTTATTTCATTGAAAAATTTGTACTCTAGCTAGTACATTTGGCAGTTATTCTTGCAGTTGAAAAGGGACTTATGAGGATAATCATCTTAGTAACTTAACCTTTGAATACAAGTGTAGTGAAGTTCAAAAAGTTGGACAAACACCTAGGTATAGTTGAAATTATAGTTGGTTTGGATATGTATTTAACTAAATGTAAACAAACTTCAGCTGCCAGATTTGGTACATTCAAGGTTTTTTACATTTTACTTATCTATCATTGTAATACAAACCAGACTAGTGTATTTCAATACAAAAAATTGCAGCAGCAGACGCAGTGAATTTTAATATTTAAGACACCAATTGATGTTGTTTTGTTTACATTAAGTTTAAAAAAACGAGTATGTGTGACAATTTCCCTTGTGCAATCAACTATCCACTAATATGGGTAATTTTTGTATCACTGCAGAATTTATAACTTTCTTTAGCACTTACATACTTATTATACTATTTTTAAATTTTTTAGACAGTAGAAGAGTTCGGACCATAAAGATGCCCCGCATTGTGTTTCCCGAGAGTGACACAGAGCCAGAAAAATATTCTAGGAGGTAAGAATTCTCCATTCTGTCTGATTTTCATTTATTTTATTTCCACACACTGATTGAAAAATTGCAGATCTCAGAACACAAAGAACAAAGATGTTTATATTTTGATTGAATGGGAAGGATGTTTGTATAAGAAAAAACAATTATCATAATATTTCACTGTCATGTTTAATCCATGCTCATACTGCAGAAACATGCAAGAACTTTATCTGAAAATACATCTTATGTTATTATAAAATTAATGCCTTTCTAAGTGTGATAAGACAATTAGTAAGAAAACAATAGGTAAGGGAATGACAATGGTGTGTGTGGCACCATAAAAACTCGATTGCATGCTGGTTACCTAAATTTTTTATGTGATGACAAGTATAGCAAATCTTGTATATACTTGTGAGGTGTTGCATCTGAAGACTTGCTACTCTCAATCTGGGTAGCCACAAGGAAATTTACACTCCATGCCAATGGTAAATAAACATTTAAGTGTATGGTCATTACATTTAAGTTAATAGGCGCTCTACGTGTGTAACCCCAATTATTAGTTTGAAGAAATCTTGACTTCAGTAAAATTGACCCTTGGAATATAGTATACGAGCATAAAGTCTACTTAGGAAAATTAAGTATTGATGTTGAAAAACAAGTTTTTTTTAAAGTAGTGATAATATTGCTCAAGAAAATTTAAAGTAGTCACATTTTACTATTCTAACCATGAACAGTAAGGGCAATTTTAGACTAGCGTTTATTTTTCGCGTATATAGTCGTTTTGGCAAACGCGCTTAAACGCGCGCCAGATTAAACCGAACGCGCTCATTCATGCGCTTCCAAAAACGAGCTTATACACGCAAATAAAACGCTAGTCTCAAACCGCCCTTAACTATTAGTAGCCAAATTTGTGATTTAACCTAACAGATAACATTTGTAATATTATTTAACATTATTAATTAAACAGAATAGTACTCGACCCAAGAAGGGTACTCGTAATGTAGGGTTATCGCGTGCAACGAGTATAAATTGTTTACTACGAAGATTCATTGTATTGTATAGTTCAATCAATCACTTAAACGAGAATCATTCTTGCTTTCACAGATCGCGGCAAGTGCGTGTTTTCTTTGCAGACGACAATGGCTCCCCTAATCGGACTATGCGCATGCAACACAGTCGTGGACCGAGGAAAAACTACATGGAAGACAGCGAGGACAAACCTATCCAGCAAAGTGAGATACTGCTTTAGGATTTTAGACGGATTAAAGTAGTAAATATAGTTCTAACGTTATCAATACTTGATGATAGTAGTAAGGGCAAGAATGATCCTTTGTATCAATTTATACTTAAATAGTTGACAAAAACGTAGTACCTACGTCACATATAGGCCAAAGTCCAACCATAGGTATGTGACATGCCAATTGGCCAATAAGATTGGAACACGCAAGCTTGTAGTAGCTGGCACTCGAGTTCCACATGGCGAATAAATAGAATGAAGAGATTTCTTTTTCCCTTAATGGCATAGATAATAGATCGCTCGTTTTTGGCTCGAAATTCGAACTTGTGATTTTATTTTGCTTAATATACAAAATGTACACACCCAATATCATATTTTCTCAAGTTTTTCGCGATTCCCAAGGTCATAGAATCGAATTGCTTTAAACTTCCAGAGAAATAATGTGGTGTTTGGGAGAAACGTGTCAAAATGGTGTTGTAGAGCGCCATCCTGCTCTGTTTCGTTTTTTTGTCCCGTTCTGGCGGTTCACTTTTATATTATAGATACAAGATATACCCAACTAAACACAGTAAGAAATGACATTTCAGTGCTTCCAACTCACGTCACTCGTTCCAGTTGTTCCTTAGAGCTTGTAGATCAAATTTGGCAACAGTATTGGGATTTTTATTTTATTTAGCCATTTTCTATGACCCACTGCTGGGCAAAGGCATCAACCCTCGGATTCCAGCTATTATTACTTAAATTGTAATCTTTTTTCTTATATAAAACTTAGATTCGGTTTTGTATAAAGAAATACTATTTTAACGTCGAAGATTTGGCGTTTAGCTTTAGGTTTAGTACAGAATATGCGCCTTAATTTGCTGCTCCTGTTTATTTATCGCGGTTTGATATCACCGTTCCCGTTATTGTTATGAAACGTATCAGATACGCAACGGTTGCGGTCGGCTTGCGATAAACGGGCAAATACGTACACTATACTTCGTTTTTTTTAGCATTATAAAAATGGTAAATAATCTTGACGAGTCTTTTTATTGAAAAACGTTTTTAAAAATTTAATTTTTAAACCATTACCTATGATACCAAAAGAATGTAAATGATGACATGTCCTTGCTAATTGTTACATAATGAGGGCTATCGCGTATGAATTCGCCGCTAGAGGCGCTAGTGTAGCGTGAGGTCTCCGTAATGTCAAATCTCATATAGTATGTATATTCGTTTTACTAATTGTAGACGTCAGAAGAAGCTGTCGCAAACGCAAGCTCCTCCATCACAATTTCAATGAGAGCTGGATCACCAACGAGCTGAAAGTGAAGGGTTATCCCGATCTGTATGGCTTCCCCGGATCCAGTTCATCTGATGAGTTCACATCTGGTGATGAAGCCAGGGTCTCCACCAAAAAGCTAGTTACTGTTGGACAGGTGAATAAAATAATTTTTTTGTCAGTTTTTTTTTTATTTATATCCCGAGGCCATCTTGTGTAACATACTTGAGTTCACAGGTGTATTTGCCATCTCTTTCTATTGCCAGCTTACGCTTGGACAGAAATAGCGATCACGATAGCTTGCACGCGCTTTAGAAAACAATAAATAATTCTATTGCTCTGAGTCGGCTGGTTGTCGCCGCAAGCAGTTCTTAACGAAGGGCCATGCTATTTAGACCGCATTTTAATAAATAACAATGTGTCGCACAGACATAGTAGTCGTATACGTGCAGTAGGGGAGAGCAAGCTTATACATTGTATGAATAACAAGGTTCTTTTTTCAGACGCACGACCTCCCGCCTAACAATAATACGGATGAGGATATACAACTTTCCCGACAGAGAAGAACATCAGCGAGATTCAACAACAAAAAAATTAATGTAATGAATAATACTATTTTTAGAAAAAAAGAGATAGATAGATGAACACCCTTTTTTGTTGAAAATTACTTGTTGCAATGTAGAGTATGTTGTTAACCAAGAACAAAGCACGGAACAAAATGCTCTTTAGTAAAAATCTTGTCAGATGACGAAAAAAATACTGGCCTTATACTATGAAGTTCAATTTTCGAACTTCGTATCGTGCTGTCCCGCTCACTCTAGTAGTATATGACAGGAGTGTAAAAGAGACGACACGATACAAACTTTGAATTTCGCAGTAGCCCCCTTGGTGTAATTGTATTTGTCATTCATAGCCAATCATATTTCACCTTTTTTTTGTTAAGGATGCGACAGAATCTGATTCAGACGGCGAGAACAATCAGACGGTCATAGAGAAGAAACCGGCTGCGCCGGCGGTCGACGTCAATGTGTCTGCGACTAGTGCCATCATAGAAAACCATGAACCCAAAAAGGAAGAAGACAAAGTACAGCCGAAAGATGAACCGGACCAGGACAGTGAGAGGTACGGCCGTGGAGATGTACAGCTATTGGAAGTTGAATTGCCAATGTCAAATAAAAGACAGTTTTAAAAACGTGTATGCCATTTTTCGGCAAAAGCACCAGGATACAGTGGGTTTATATGTATATTTTTACATACATACATACATAAAATCACGCCTCTTTCCCAACGGGGTAGGCAGAGCCTACATCCTTTCACTTGCTACGATTCTGGCATACAACTCTCGCTTCCTCTACATTCATCAATCTTTTCATGCATGCACGTCGGTTTAGAGTACTCCTGACCCGACCTTTCTTCAGAACGTCCCCGATTTGATCGTGGTACGTTCGTCTAGGCCTTCCTCTCCCAACGTTCCCATTCACGCTCGTCTTATAGATCTGCTTAGTCAATCTGTTTCATGTCAGTCTGTAAAGTATTTATAGTGAGGGCCATGTAACATGGCCCATGTTGCCCAAAACAATAATTAATTTTATTATTATTAGCCATCAACCAATGAATATGCAAAAAAGTATATTGCAAGACAAAATATGAAGGACTGTTTTAATGTAAGATTAAAATATTATTTTATCTATAATTTTTAATCTTTAATCAGTGGCTATTCTATGGCCAATGTGATCAACCGGTACTGGCCCAAGCACCGTTCTGCAGGGCTACTACGAAACTCGAAACTCGAAGTTCGTGTCGTGCGATCCCTCTCGCTCTCGTATTAAACAGTATAAGTGTCAGAGACCGCACGACACGAACTTCGAGTTTCCAGTTTCGTAGTAGCCCAGCTGGACGGATTCAGAAGGGAACCACAGCTCTCTAGAACCCGTGAGGCTGTTACCATACATCCCCAGGTGTCTAGGATTGTGTTCAATGATAAGGCAGTTGTCTCACCGCCGGCGAGGAAACGATTGGCTATCGATTATTTTCTCGCTCAAGAAACGAACAAAAAGTATAAGATCCTGTGTGAGTAAAAGAGACACATATATTAATACTTGATCGCTGGCGTTTCACACTGCCGGCGAGAACTCGCTCTTACATCATTTGTCGCAGCGACAAGAGCTATAAGACTCGCTGAGCTAACTAGCTCAGCGATACTCGCTCAGCGCTGTTAGCTTGGCGGCCGCCCGGCTCGAGCGAGTAAGGCAAGTAATCGCCAGTCGTGCTCGAACACTCACTTTTCACTGCTCGCCCACTCATTTCCAGTTACTCGCTCTGCTCGCTTCTCGCTCATCGTCGGCGGTGGGACAAATGCCTAATACTGAGCGGCAAAAAATCTGGCCCTCAAATGTATGCAGAATCGGTAATTTTGTATTAAGGGTGGGCCAAATTTTGTGCTGCTGAGTATATTATTAACACTTGAATCAAAGGAAGTAGATTTACTAGAGAAGATAAAATTACCTGTTTTAATATGTACCTATGTAAGCACAATATTTTACATGAAACACATATTTTTTTGCTAGCAACCAAGGCCCAGCGAGATCCACTAGGGGCAGGGGTAGAAGAAGGCAAAAGAAAGAAGACAGTCAACAGGACACAGGTAATTAAAAAAATTAATGTACTCAATGCCCCATCAATCAATCAAAGGTCTACTGGAAGGTTCCGTAATTGTAACTAACAGACTTATTGGTGGAACCTTTTTTGTATTGCTTGTAGTTTGCATACACACTAACCCTTTGTTTATGAATGGTAAAAAGAACGCGGGAGGTTTATGGTCATGTCATTTTTGACAGTTATTTTTATTGTATACATTTTTCTGTAAATTATTTTACGTTTTTATGTAATTATGTGCCGTAAATTATTGACTGTGTGATGTCCTCGGTAATGAACAATGTATACTTGATTGTCTTGGTTTGTCTGGGGATAGTCTTAGCAAATATGCATTTTTCACTAAAGTACAAATGCAATTGCTTTGTAAGGAAGTAAAGTTCGTAAGGTTAGTCGGGGCAAGCGCGCCAGCAGGGAGTAAACGCGCCTACCATTAAAATATCAAAAAGTATCATAAGCACTAATAACGACATCTTACAACCACGCACCTAAGACCTGACCTGACCTGTAAGATGCCGTTAGTAGTACAATATCAATACTTTACCTTACTAACCTTATATTAACTTCTTCTGAAAGTTAGAAAGTTTGAAATTATGATAATTTCGTTATTATTAAGTTGTTATTAAGTAGTCATTATAATTACATTAGAAATTTACACCCTTTACAGTAAAGGAAAGCATCGTGGGGAAACCTCCATAAACCTGCGAAGCAATTCAATGGTCCGGGCCAAGCTATCTCATTCTGAGAGGAGGCCTGTGCCCAGCAGTGAGACGTATATAGGCTGGGATGAGAGAGGAAATTGACCACGTTTTTGGTTTAAAGTAAAACAAGTATTATACAGAGAACTGATGGTTTGAGTACTAACCAACTAAGGTCTAGTGACCTATTGTATTTTTCACCTATGATGAGTTCTGTGACACTTGAAAATTTTCCGAATTACGCATACTATGTTCGCAAAATATTTAAAAAAAAATTAATCATAAAAAATGAAAACTGCACATTTTAAATATATATAGCAATATCAGTGTCCATTAAATAGTCTCCATCGAATACGATAGAAAAATGTTTATTTTTCTACATGACGCAATGTGCGAAACGGAACAGAGTAGTGACGTGACACAACATTATCGGCAAATTCGGCAATTGCCGCGGTGTATTATTCAATAACAATGAACATTTAGATATTTTATTTTTTTAAACAAAACTTGCAAGATTTCTGCCGCTGAGAGTCTGCCTTGTTTACGAGTGCGGTGCATTTTCTTTGCATTGTATTTTGTTATTGTTCATTTCTGTTATTATTGTTGTTGACTTTTGTTACTGTTTCTCGTTAGGTTTGTTGTTATTTTTTGGCAAAATGCCGAAACGGTCTAAAAAGACTGTCTTGAACTCCTAGAGTCGGGTGTTTATAATTCGTTTGAGGGATTATTTTGAGCGAGAACGAGAAAACGGTGTCCCGGTGGGCGAAAAACTGGAAAATATTATTTTTTTAAATATAATGCAACTTCTCCAAAAATAGGCACTACCTAATAACTCGTAGAAAAATCGATAGTTCACTCGATAAATGGTACATCTATAAAGCTTTCAAACTCGAAACGTCACAGAACTCATCATAGGTTAAAAATATTATAACAACATAGCAACATAGTTATTTCTTTAGTTCGGTAGAGAGTGACTTAGTAGTAACAGTATACAATATGAAAAAAGTAAGAGATTAAAAAATAATGATATATGTATATTTCGTCCAGCAATATATCATAAAGATTTTTTTGGGACTGGTTGTTTATAGTCTTTCTTTACAAATGGTTTTAGAACTGTACAATCAGTCATGGCAGTTGTTTGTGTGGCAGACTCGCTTTATTTCTGGCCCGAAAGAAAAGAGAATGCTAATACGAAAGTTTTTGAACTTATGAGTATCTGTGGGGGCGGTGTGTAGTTACGGAGTCGTCGTCGGAGTCCGGGTCAGAGCTGACGCTGAGCCGTGCGCCGCGGCGCTCCAACCGCACGCGCCAGCCCAAGCCGGCCTTCGTGCAGATAGCGCAGCGCGAGACTCGCGGCCGCGGTGAGTGACTCACAAGCCGGCCCCTAGCCGGCCTTCGTGCAGATAGTGCAGCGCGAGACTCGCGGCCGCGGTGAGTGCCCCACAGCTGCTGGGCCCAAGCCGGCCCGAGTGCAGATAGTGCAGCGCGAGACTCGCGGCCGCGGTGAGTGACTCACAAGCCGGCCCCTAGCCGGCCTTCGTGCAGATAGTGCAGCGCGAGACTCGCGGCCGCGGTGAGTGCCCCACAGCTGCTGGGCCCAAGCCGGCCCGAGTGCAGATAGTGCAGCGCGAGACTCGCGGCCGCGGTGAGTGCCCCACAGCTGCGGGCCCAAGCCGGCCCGAGTGCAGATAGTGCAGCGCGAGACTCGCGGCCGCGGTGAGTGCCCCACAGCTGCTGGGCCCAAGCCGGCCCGAGTGCAGATAGTGCAGCGCGAGACTCGCGGCCGCGGTGAGTGCCCCACAGCTGCTGGGCCCAAGCCGGCCCGAGTGCAGATAGTGCAGCGCGAGACTCGCGGCCGCGGTGAGTGCCCCACAGCTGCTGGGCCCAAGCCGGCCCGAGTGCAGATAGTGCAGCGCGAGACTCGCGGCCGCGGTGAGTGCCCCACAGCTGCCGGGCTCAAGCCGGCCCGAGTGCAGATAGTGCAGCGCGAGACTCGCGGCCGCGGTGAGTGCCCCACAGCTGCTGGGCCCAAGCCGGCCCGAGTGCAGATAGCGCAGCGCGAGACTCGCGGCCGCGGTGAGTGCCCCACAGCTGCTGGGCCCAAGCCGGCCCGAGTGCAGATAGTGCAGCGCGAGACTCGCGGCCGCGGTGAGTGCCCCACAGCTGCTGGGCCCAAGCCGGCCCGAGTGCAGATAGTGCAGCGCGAGACTCGCGGCCGCGGTGAGTGCCCCACAGCTGCTGGGCCCAAGCCGGCCCGAGTGCAGATAGCGCAGCGCGAGACTCGCGGCCGCGGTGAGTGCCCCACAGCTGCTGGGCCCAAGCCGGCCCGAGTGCAGATAGCGCAGCGCGAGACTCGTGGCCGCGGTGAGTGCCCCACAGCTGCCGGGCCCAAGCCGGCCCGAGTGCAGATAGCGCAGCGCGAGACTCGTGGCCGCGGTGAGTGCCCCACAGCTGCCGGCCAAGCCGGCCCGAGTGCAGATAGCGCAGCGCGAGACTCGTGGCCGCGGTGAGTGCCCCACAGCTGCCGGGCCCAAGCCGGCCCGAGTGCAGATAGCGCAGCGCGAGACTCGTGGCCGCGGTGAGTGCCCCACAGCTGCCGGCCCCAAGCCGGCCCGAGTGCAGATAGCGCAGCGCGAGACTCGTGGCCGCGGTGAGTGCCCCACAGCTGCCGGGCCCAAGCCGGCCCGAGTGCAGATAGCGCAGCGCGAGACTCGTGGCCGCGGTGAGTGCCCCACAGCTGCCGGGCCCAAGCCGGCCCGAGTGCAGATAGCGCAGCGCGAGACTCGCGGCCGCGGTGAGTGCCCCACAGCTGCCGGGCCCAAGCCGGCCCGAGTGCAGATAGCGCAGCGCGAGACTCGCGGCCGCGGTGAGTGCCCCACAGCTGCCGGCCCCAAGCCGGCCCGAGTGCAGATAGCGCAGCGCGAGACTCGCGGCCGCGGTGAGTGCCCCACAGCTGCCGGGCCCAAGCCGGCCCGAGTGCAGATAGCGCAGCGCGAGACTCGTGGCCGCGGTGAGTGCCCCACAGCTGCCGGGCCCAAGCCGGCCCGAGTGCAGATAGCGCAGCGCGAGACTCGTGGCCGCGGTGAGTGCCCCACAGCTGCCGCCCCAAGCCGGCCGAGTGCAGATAGCGCAGCGCGAGACTCGTGGCCGCGGTGAGTGCCCCACAGCTGCTGGGCCCAAGCCGGGCCGAGTGCAGATAGCGCAGCGCGAGAATCGCGGCCGCGGTGAGTGCCCCACAGCTGCCGGGCCCAAGCCAAGCATAAATGTTGACGAAGTTACATGATGGTTTATGCGAGGAGAACTTCCTAAATCAGTTGTATCATCTAAAGTAGTCTGATCATAAAAGGTAAATAATTATATGTCCTCTTAACTACAAGTGTGATGTTTTTGTGTTTTCATTAAATGTTACTTGAAGTTTTGAGTTTGCTAGTAATATAGCCTCCTAAGGCCCAACGAAAAATTCGGCATGTAGTCACTACAACCCGTAGTCCTACCAGTAGTACTATTGTTTTATACTCATTCAGACCCAAGTACTTAGAAGACTTTTTTTTAATGTAATTGTACTTATACGCCATTTCCGATTAGCGTGCAATTTGAAACCAAAATAGCGGGTTTTCTATTAAGTCCTACTGGTAGGACCGTGGTATTCTATGACTACACAACTGTTGAAGGAGTTGGGTCTGAATAACAAAGTTAATAAGTACTATGGGTAGGACCTTGGGCCTTAGGAGGATAAGGCATGATTTTGCGATCTCAAGTGGAATCACTAGAGAATCGTTCTATTAAATGGGCTGAAAGGGAAGTAATGTTTATGATATTATTTATTTTTTTTGTGTTGGTCCTTCTGCCATGTCTGGAATGTTGTGACTTTGACCAAGCATGAAGGGTGAAGGTTGGCTTTGTATTGTCCATACATACATGTAAAGTTGACAAATGTTGATGGAACATTTTGTTTCAGCCAAAACATTCACGATAAGGAAGAAACCTTACAGCCTCAGAGAGAGGAAACCTAAAATACTTCGTAGGAAAACTATACGATGTAAGCCCTGCCTTTTCTTTGCTTTATAAAACTGGGTATCATAAAATTATGGTGCCGACAATGAGAGTTTTGTCAAAATCGTTTTTACTTTAAAATTCTTGATTTATTTTTAGTTGATTAAATCAATACCAAAGCACTTCTTAAAAATCTAAAAATAAAAAAAATCAGTTATTGACAGAACTCTTTTGGGTTTCGTAAACAATTGTATACGATGAGAAAATGTGTTTTTTTTTTTTACTGTAATCATTTTCTAAGTTTGTACTCTAGCGACAGGTTGTGGTAATCGGACGAGGATGCGGCCTTATTCACATTATTCCAGTAAAATCTTTCCATTATTATGACACTGCGGCGCTCGATCGATCTTGCGTAACTCGTTAGGATTGTGAACCCGCGATGTATCGCCACTGGAAAGATTTTATTGGATTAATGTAAACAGGGTCTAAGTAGATAACCTTCATGACTAGAAGATTCGATCCCGGCTCTTTTTTACAATCCCGGGATTTCGGGATTTTCTACAAGTAATCCCGGGATCCCGATATAGCCCCGGGATTATAGTAGTAATGAAAAGTGGAAGTTAAAATCCAATAAATAAGAAAAAACATCTTTATGTTTCATTTGACAATTTAGTTACACCTTAAGTCTTAAAAAGTAAGTTTTAACAAAATTAGGTATACACACAGGTATACATCTAACTTCTTTTAACTTTTAAGAAGCTTGCCTCAGAAAGATTCATAATCTGCTTTATAATTTTATAAAAATATTACCGTCTTGCTTGGTCTTGAAAATAAATCCTTTATATCACTATCCAAGCTATTGCTCTGGATGTGAGAGTCCATCTCAGAATGAGAATTTTGGAGATAATTTTAATACGCCATTTAATTCATTTTCTTCGACACGTCATTCTACGTAAAAGTTAATCTACATTTTTTAATTACTTATAAAAAAAATAGCAATCCGCAAAATCGAATCCTCTATTCATGACGAATTTCTTGGGAAAATGGTGTGGTAGTATCCGCTACCCTCCCACACTGGTGGTAGGACCTTGTGCAAGGTCCGCCCGGATTGCTACCACCATCTTGCTCTCTAATCCTGCCATGAAGCAGCAGTGTTTGCACTGTTGCTTTTCGGCGTGGAGAGTAAGACAGCCGGTGAAATTACTGGCACTTGAGGTACCCCATCTTAGTCCTCTAGGTTGGCAACGCATCTGCAATCCCCCTGGTGTTGCAGGAGTCTATGGGCGGTGGTGATCTCTTACCATCAGGAGACCCACTTGCTCGTTTGCCATCCAGTCGAATAAAAAAAAACACCGCAGATCTGAACTACGAAGTTGGCAATAGAGAGCACTGCTACCCCAATCTCGTATTAATCTTCTAGTCGCCTGTTACTATACCCACAGGAAGAGGTGGGTCCGTGGTGTCCAGTTTGAGGATGCGTTTCCATCAGAGATGTTTGAGGATTTGTTGCGAGGTATGTGTTTGTCATGAACCAATAGAAACGCTTCATTTATCTATCCTCGCTCAGCGAATCTCTAGTGGAAACAACTCGGCGGAGTCTCTCAACGCTCGCACACCTCTGGTGGAAAACCAGCCTAAAACTGGGCACAACACAGACCATAATCATATTGGAGTATGGTCTGGAACTTAATACTTATATTAAGTTTTTCGACATAAGGATTAATTCCTTTTTTTCAGCTCAATCTCCGTCAAGCAGCAGTAGTAGCACATGCAGTTCGGATACAGAACAAGATCTTAATGTTACTATGAAAAAGAAGTCCAAGGGCAGGTAAGATCTTGAGCGTTTGATTAGTCAGCATGCCACCTCTTTCTCATTTGGTGGAACGAACAGGGCCAGCATAACCGCCTAACTTAGTTTAGAGTGCATCACTCGATCACAGTGCATGCTGTAACCAACAAAATCTGATAACCTCTTGCGACCCGAGTCAAATTTTTGTTTTATGAATATGCACATTTGTCACTTATGAGTATGAGAGAGCTCGTAGTAGTGGTAGGACACTGGCCGCAGGACATATACAATTTTTTTTAAATTAGAATCTTTAAATTTATAACATATACATAGATCACTACGTGGTGCACAGGGCTGGATTTAGGGCAAGGCATCAAGGTATTCAGCCCCGGGGCCTCTATAAATGAGGGCCCCATAATAGAGGTTTACAGGAATCCAAATTTCGACGGGTCAGCATCTCTTCCATTTTCTTTCAAACAGTATTTTTTTGCCTCCTTCTTTGCCCCATTGCCCCCAGCCCTCTAAATCCGACCATCTCTGTGCATCTCACAGACTTAATAATAATAATAAGTAGGATTTGTAAGTCTTTGAATGTAATTATTGGTTTTTTTTTTCTGTAGACAAAAGTCGAAGTCCATGGATGAAAAAACTGATAGAGCACTGAGAGATATACAGCCTGTAGAAGTTGATGGAAGCGTTCGGTTTTCATCGGTAAGTTATACGCATACATATACATATTTATAGTACAAGTCTCTACTGATACAATAAAAGAGATAATATGTTTTTGTGTTTGTATGAAAGGATTTAAAAATTATCTCGGAAACGATTAAAAAATCTTTTAATAAAAATAAGATGATAACTAATATAATTATAATATACTGAAGTTTATTAATTTTGTCTACTCTTTATCCCTGGAAAATATAAAGTTTCCGCTGGGCGCAGAAAGATATTATAATGTCAGAAAACTGCGAACATAGAATCTTATTTTTCGTCATTATTATCCGTACATAATAATGTATGTATGTAAACTCTTTATTGTACCATTAGCCAAATATGTGGTCTACCACCCTAAAGTTGATAATCGTTTGCATGTCACAAAACAATAATGCCAATAGACGAGTTTAACAACTTGAAAGTTCGTCTTTAGCGATATATCCATTTGATAGGAATTTGTTTAGAAATTGATAGACCACTTATTTGGCTGATGGTACAAAAACGGAGTAACAAACGCAATTTACAAACGTTGCGATACATGTGCAAAGGCGAAAGGTATATTTAAGGTAGGTACTAATTAAGGTATATTTACCATTATTTAATGTTTTTCAGTAATATTTGCCAACACTGTGACTTCATCCTATTTTTTTTCGACCAACAGGTTGGCGGTTTAGAAGAACACATAAAATGTCTCCGCGAGATGGTCCTTTTCCCTCTAATGTACCCAGATCTGTTCAGTAAATTCAACACCCGGCCTGCGAAAGGCGTCCTCTTCCACGGCCCACCTGGCACGGGGAAGACACTGCTGGCTCGCGCTTTAGCGAACGAGTGCAGCCTGGTAGGAGGACGGAAGGTGGCCTTCTTTATGAGGAAGGGGGCGGACTGCTTGAAAAAATGGGTCGGAGAGAGTGAGAGGCATTTGAAGTTGCTGTTTCAACAAGTGAGTCTATTTATCGATTATAATATTAAAGAGTTTTGTATTTTCTAAATATTTTTTTGTAATTTGTAGCTAAACTCTTTGCTTTGCTATGCGGCACAATAAAAAAAAATCTTGTTCTAAGTTTAACTGATCTAAGTTACATACAATAGCTTAGCAACTGCTACTCACCTTTTATTGGAGACAATAGGACAACCTCAGAAGTCTAGGGCAGACAAAAAACTATTTTCTCAAATTGGTCCAGCAGTATTCCAGTAATCGGTGAACACACAAATAATAATAAACAAAACACATACACATACAGTCGAATATAGTACCTCCTCCGTTTTTTGAAGTCTGTTAAAACCAACCGAAAAAAAAATTGCAAGTAGGCCACATTTTGCGTGTGTTTATCAGCTCTATTATATTCAGTAATATTCAGTGGACTGGCTGTCATTGACTTAAATATAGGTCCACGGATTTATATATTTTTTAAAATAAAAATTGTGTATATTAGGCGAACAAGATGAAACCGTCGATAATATTCTTCGACGAGATCGATGCGCTCGCGCCGGTCCGCAGCGTGCGACAGGACCAAGTCCACGCGAGCGTCGTGGGCACGCTACTGGCCGAAATGGACGGGCTTTGCGACAGGTACACTCTTTAACTACTTAGCCTTCATAATTATTTTTAGAAAAAAACACTAAACCACCTTTTCTTTTGCTTCTCACAAACTACATAAGTAAGACATAACATGTGTGCGACACATATTTTTCTCTAGAGATTTCTCTTGTGATAAACAAAGGTGTTTTAAATCCATTCAAAGGTGTTTTGCACGTGTAGTATTGGATTAACAAGGTAAAATTCACAGACCTTATATCGAGATAGACGAAAAGAGCGTTTCAAACTGTATGAGAACCTAGCGTGTCGAATTTTTCGTACCTACGATGACGTCACAAGCGAGACTTAGTGATGGGAAATCAAGACCGTACGGCAACGATTCAAAGGCGTGCCGCCGCGACTCGAGCGGCCGTGGATCAAACTTTTTACACGCAAGGTAGGTAAACGCTTAAGGTCTATCTCGATATAAGGTCTGTGTTAAAATTAGATCAATGACTTCGGCAAAGTAACACCTAAATGAATTATACAATATAGAAGTTTTTTTGCTGAATTTGCTTCATTATACCACTCCGGAAATTTGCAAGATTGAAAATGGACAACTTACTTATTTACTTCATTAATTCGAATATTTAAGCTAAAGGAACTTATTGTGGTTGATTTTCGTCGCGGGCATTAGAGCGCGGTTACCGCGCGATACGTTCGATGGTTTGCCGTGCGAAGTCGATACGCAACTTAATATTCGAGATTATACTATCCTCCTGGGGCCCGAAGTAAAATTTCTGTTTTCACAATTTGAACCGAACGTCAATCAAGTAAAGTTCAATTTGTGTTTTTATGTCCTCAAGTGAGTACCGGGGGATCCAGGAGGATAAATGCAAGAGTATGCAATAATAGTACATTACTGTAGAGGCTGGGAAGTAGGGGGTTGCCGGCCAAGCAGATATAGAGATATAGGATTCCGGCCGAGGCTTGTATAGTGCTTTTCTCAAACATTACATGAAATAAAATAAAAACAAACAAGAAATGAACCTGGCGGGACGCTAGTCTGGTCGCGGTGTTGTGTGGCTGCGGGCGGCGGGCAGCTGCCGGCGGTGTGTGTCGCAGAGCGCGCGTTGAAACAAAAGACGGTCCGCATTGCCGGCCAGCGGCCTGCAAGGTTGTATGAAATCTCTTTGCAGGCCGCTAGTGTGACCGCGCGCACGCAGCTGAGCCGCAGCGCCTGCAGCGCGATACTTCTCGGCCTATTATTTGTAACACAACGTCAATATTTCATGTCATGTTTGAGAAAAACTTTGTTTACAGGGGAGAAGTGATAATAATAGGCGCTACGAACCGGCTGGACGCGGTGGATCCCGCGCTGCGGCGCGCGGGCCGTTTCGACCGCGAGCTGCACTTCCCGGCGCCGCACGCCGCCGCGAGGCGTGACATCCTCGACATATACACGAGGCACTGGCGGCCGCGCCCGCAGGACGACGCGCTCGAACATGTAGCGCAAGTCGCCGGTGGCTACGGAGGTAACGTCTGCAGATGTACTACGGTCAATAGCATATATCCATACTAATATTATAAATGCGAAAGTAACTGTGTCGAAACCCAGCGAAACTGAAATGAAATTTTGGTATATAGGTAGTTTGAACCCCAAGGATCAACATAGGATACCTTTTATTCCGGTAGAGGGCGCCACGGCGCGATAACCTAGATCCGCGCAGACGATGTCGCGGGCATAAGCTAGTATTATATACGTTACCAAGATAACAATAGTTATTTGTGTCACAAGGGAGCAAAATGGTGTATTTACGGCGAGGGCGTACATTGAATCCAGAATGTAGCGAAGGATTTTACAATAGAATCCTGAGCGTAGCGAGGGATTCTAAAGTAGAATCCTGAGCGTAATGAGGGATTCAAGTGTTAACGCCCAAGATGAAAATAATTTTGCTCCCGAGTCGCTCATACAACTTTTCACACCAAGCAAAAAAAAATAAACTCTAAATATTATTAAAGAATAACCAGCATAGAAAATGGCGTGGCTTCCCAATTATCAACTTTAAAAAACGGCATTTTCAATAAAACACTTAGAAAAGCCTTGAACAGAAAAGTTGCACTTTGCTCCCTCTCGTCAGGGAGGAAAAGTTACTTTTCTGAAGGAGAGGTGTGAAAAAATATTTATACACCTTTATGCCACTAAGTAAACACTAAGGGGCTGTTTCACCATCCGTCTATTCGAACAAAACAAATAGAGACGGCATCACACCTAACCGCCAGTTAACACTAATCAATGGATGGTGAAACAGCCCCTAAATATATATTTTTGCATTCGACTGCACATGTCTTTCGGTCGTTTTTTATCGGAAAAGTGAATTAACGCATACATTTATTTTAATTTTTAATCCCCGACGCAAAAAAGGGGTGTTATATATAAGTTTCACCGCTATGTGTATCTGTGTGTCTGTCTGTGGCACCGTAGCTCTTAAATGAGTGGACCGATTTGAATGCGATTTTTTTTTATTTGAAATCAGGTTTTCTAGCGATGGTTTTAGACACGTTTCATCAAACTCAGTTTAGCCGTTTTTGAGATATTGAACTTTGAATAAGTCGGGGGTTTTCCAAGTTTTTGCTGTGCATAAATATACATATACTGTAACAAAACTAACCTAAACTAAAATACCTACATAAAAAAAAGACTAATAATAATGAAAAATGATTTAAACCAGACCCCTTAGGCAAGGTTCCGAAGATACTAGCAGCGTTCCCTCTTTCAATTGCTAGGCTAATTCTTTGTCCGAGGAAGCTGCCATCCTTTTTCTTTGGTAAGCCTGGGTTTGGGGATCGAACACAGTTCCTAATCCGAGACGCTCTTCCACAGTCCCAGAAAAATAAAAGCTTAAAAAGAACCCGTTGTTGTGGTTTATCGATTTCACACTTGCTATTTTACTTTTGTTTCAGGTTCAGATTTAAAAGCGCTGTGCTCAGAAGCTGTATTGAAAGCGCTAAGAAGAGTGTACCCCCAAGTATACGAAAGTGAATACGCGTTAATGATAGACACGAAGAATGTGAGTAAATTATTTCACCTTAGGGTGAAGCCAGACGTGCGTAATTTTTTGAGTAGTGAGTCGCGTATTTTCATCTACGTAATTTCTGCTGCATTCGGTTTTATACAAAAGTCCAGTTTTTGGCGACTTAAAATGAGTTGACTCATTTTACGAATAACAAATAAAAACAAATAACATCAAAATTCTATTATATGTGTATACTTTTTCCATAGGTGGAAGTGACCCGTGAAGATATGTTGGAAGCGATGCAGTGTCTGGTGGCCGCGGGCGCCCGCACCGGGCCCCCGCCCGCGCGCCGCCTGCCCGCCCACGCCGCGCCGCTGCTGGCCGCCCAGGTGGAGGCCGCCGGCACTCTCCTGCAGGCGGTGTTCGCGCACCAGAGGAGGTGAGACAGCAGACATGCTAGAGCGAGCCAGTGTCTGGAGGCCGCGGGCGCCCGCACCGGGCCCCCGCCCGCGCGCCGCCTGCCCGCCCACGCCGCGCCGCTGCTGGCCGCTCAGGTGGACGCCGCCGGCACCCTCCTGCATGCGGTGTTCGCGCACCAGAGGAGGTGAGACAGCAGACATGCTAGAGCGAGCCAGTGTCTGGAGGCCGCGGGCGCCCGCACCGGGCCCGCGCCGCGCGCCGCCTGCCCGCCCACGCCGCGCCGCTGCTGGCCGCTCAGGTGGACGCCGCCGGCACCCTCCTGCAGGCGGTGTTCGCGCACCAGAGGAGGTGAGACAGCAGACATGCTAGAGCGAGCCAGTGTCTGGAGGCCGCGGGCGCCCGCACGGGCCCCCGCCCGCGCGCCGCCTGCCCGCCCACGCCGCGCCGCTGCTGGCCGCTCAGGTGGACGCCGCCGGCACCCTCCTGCAGGCGGTGTTCGCGCACCAGAGGAGGTGAGACAGCAGACATGCTAGAGCGAGCCAGTGTCTGGAGGCCGCGGGCGCCCGCACCGGGCCCCCGCCCGCGCGCCGCCTGCCCGCCCACGCCGCGCCGCTGCTGGCCGCTCAGGTGGACGCCGCCGGCACCCTCCTGCAGGCGGTGTTCGCGCACCAGAGGAGGTGAGACAGCAGACATGCTAGAGCGAGCCAGTGTCTGGAGGCCGCGGGCGCCCGCACCGGGCCCCCGCCCGCGCGCCGCCTGCCCGCCCACGCCGCGCCGCTGCTGGCCGCTCAGGTGGACGCCGCCGGCACCCTCCTGCAGGCGGTGTTCGCGCACCAGAGGAGGTGAGACAGCAGACATGCTAGAGCGAGCCAGTGTCTGGTGGCCGGGACGCAGGTGTCGTATCTGTTACGTGGCAACTATTATGTATGCAATCTGTGTCAATGATTTATGGCACCACAGGCAGCGAGTTCTTTTCCCTCGCGTATACAATGTAGTAGAGGACCCGTTTAAGAACGACCTTCAAACATCTGCTTAATTGATAAAAAAACATTTTATACTAAATTTAGTATGAAAAAAAAAATATAGCGAGTGGGTTGCCTAAACGCTACTTAGGGGAAACCACCCTCGAAAATTCTACAAAGAGCTCAATACTTTTAAAAAAGGGTATCAGCCTGTCACTCAATTGTTGGAAGACGACGGCGGTAATTTGATAACATCCAGTGCGGAAATTAAGAACATGTGGAAGGACTACTTCCAACAATTACTCAATTGTCCCCCTTTGAATGAGCCAAGCCCTCTTAACGATGCTGACTTCGATGACAGCGAGGTCCCCCCCCCGTCCTTTGACGAAGTTCAACAAGCGATCATGCGTCTCAAGAACAATAAGGCTCCTGGAATTGATGGCTTGCCATCAGAAATATGGAAGAACTGTGGCGGCATTGTACAGTCTAGAATCTACGAACTTGTGCTTAAGATATGGCAACTAGAAGAACAACCCCAGGAATGGAATGTAGGCGTCATCTGCCCTGTCCACAAAAAAGGCTCCAAGAAGAAGTGCGCCAACTATCGAGGCATTGCTCTTCTCACAACGGCGTACAAAGTCTTGTCTAACGTGCTGCTTACCAGACTGGAACCACATGCTGAGAGAATTCTTGGGGATTACCAATGTGGTTTTCGCAAAAATCGCAGCACGATAGACCAGATTTTCCTGCTGAGACAGCTGATGCAAAAAAGATGGGAGTACGCACAGAGCATCCACTCTTTGTTTGTGGACTTCACAAAGGCTTACGACAGCATAGATCGGGAGGCTCTATATTCCATTCTTTTGAATTTTAACATTCCAAGGAAACTAGTTGCTATTATAACTACAGCTACGAAGAACAGTGTAATGCGCGTCAGAGTGGGGGGAGAGCTCTCGGAAGAATTCCCGGTGATGACCGGTCTCAAGCAAGGGGATGCCTTATCACCAGTGCTTTTCAACCTGGCCCTAGAACATGTCGTCAGGAATGTCTTAGCACTGGACGTAGGTGTTGAGCTGAGCGGCAGGCACAAGGTGATAGGGTACGCGGATGACCTTGCTTTATTAGGGGAAAGCCGGGAAGAGGTGGCCGAAGCGGCCAGGGTCTTGGAGCGGGAGGCGTCCAAGATAGGTTTAGGGATCAACCAGACAAAAACAGAATACCTCCACATGAAACGATACAAAAATGCACGGGCTCGGCGTGGTAGTCTTCATGTTGGGGGTACCGTATACAGGGGAGTTGACAAATTTCGGTATCTTGGATGCACCATAACCGACACTAACACCAGAGAGGAGGAGATATACATCCGCATCCAAAACACCCTGCGCTGCAGTGCAGCCCTCCACAAGGTGTTGGTGTCCAGGCTTCTCAGCAGGAATACAAAGTTAAGGATCTATAAAACTGTCATAAGACCTGTCCTTATGTATGGCTGTGAGGCCTGGACACTAACACAAAAAGAGGAATATCAACTCCTTGTAGCGGAAAGGAAGGTCTTGCGTAAGATCCTGGGACCTGTCAAGAGAGACGACGGCACGTGGAGGATCCGTAAAAACAGAGAGATCCAGGAGCTGGTGGCTGAACCCAACATCATCGGCGTAACAAAATCACACAGACTTCGCTGGTTCGGCCACCTACTACGAATGGGAGAGGATCGGGCTGCCAAAAGAGCGTACGTGGGACGACCGGCTGGTCGCCGACCGGTTGGGCGACCCAGGTACCGCTGGGAGGACAGTGTCCAGGCGGATCTGCGACGTCTCCAAGTCGACGACTGGCAAGAGGCTGCGCACGATCGGGACAGATGGCGTGCTCTCGTTTCGGAGGCCAAGACCCTCTTTGGGTCCCTGAGCCAAATTAGTTAGTTAGTTAGTTGGGTTGCCTAAAAAATTTTTGGCCAAAGTATGAAAACAAAAAAACTACAACCAGATGAATGAAGCGTTACCATTGTTCGTGACAAACACATTCTTCACATCATCGCATCTTCGCACATTTCAGCGAGTGCTTTTCTCTCTCGTATACAATTTAGTTTGTGTTGTCTAGGATCGGCGAAGTGCCCCTGTCCCCGAGCGTGCTGTTAATAAGCGGGCCGTGCGCGGAGACGCTGATCGCGCCGGCGCTGCTGGCGCGGCTCGAGCATTGCACCGTGAAAGAGCTTAGTATGAGCACGCTGCACTCTGTGCACGCGTTCACTCAGGAACAGGCGCTTATCACTGTAAGTACACTTGACTTATAGCGCCCACAGACGCTACCTAAATTCCTATCATTAGACTGCACCGTTCGATCTGTCCGATTTATCATAAATTCCTATTTGTATCCCAATTCATCCGTTCTGATTTATGTAATCGAATTTCGATACTGTTTCGTTCGACGGTATAGTTTTAGAAACAGTTTTCTTGCACACTATACGGTACCGGTCGAACGGTACACTCTGATCCGTCTGGTCTGCTAGGCTCGTTCACAACTTTATACAATAATTCAAAAACACAATTGTAATATATTGAAAACATACATAATTGTTACATAATAATAAATTTAATTTGCTAAATGTTTAAAAATTGTGTCTGAGTATTCTCAAATAAAACAAACTTACAAACTCGTGTTGGCTTTTAAATCTCGCAACGCTCGTGTATTAAGTTCGCCGAGACTCGTTAGTTGCCTACGTATCGCACTTGTATCATAACTATTATTTTGGCAGATATTTTCGGAGTGCCGGCGCGCGGACCGCGGCTGCGTGCTGTTCCTGCGGGATGCGGCGTCCGTATGGGGCGTGCTGGGCGGCGCCGGCACCGCGCTGCTGGCCCAGCTGTGGCGCACGCGCGCTGCCGCGACCACACGCTGCTGCTGGCCACTGCCAGCGGGCCTGTTGCCAGCCTGCCCGCTCAGGTAACTGCTGGCCCAAAGCTCAAAGTGAACCATTCTCTTATCTTAACTTTAACTACTCCATCGAGTACCTAGAGGTATTTTTTTTCTCTAGACAGTTCTGAACATTTGAATAAAAGCATACTACACACACAGTCAAAACATCAAATTTGTCTAGCGATAATGAATATCACAAGGCTTTTTAATGTGTGTAAATATGAATTCTCTCAACAGCTGGCCGACTTGTTCCCGGCGTACAAAAACTGCGTATACTCCGTCCGCGAACCGACCTCGGCTGAGGTACTGGCGTTCCTCAAACCTCTGATCACGGAGCAGCCGTTGGTGCCGCCGGTGATCGAGAACCACGAGCCACCGCCGCCCCTGCCCAGAGGTAACGTCAATATTGTCTTTGATGGTCTTTAGAGATAGTTCAGCCAGTTGTCAAAAGATGGCGCCTGACGTTAAAATATTCTTTCTAAGAAGCGTTTTCCCAGAAATGAGACCTAGCTCGATCGATATTTCGCTCCCAAAACTTCAATTATAGCAAATTTCATTTAGATCGTAGAACAGTTGTCGAGACCTCAAAACATAGGTTATAAAAAAAATGCCTGAAGTTCACGCGATAAATTACTGTAAGGCCAAATAATTACTGGCTTCTATTTCTAACTACGAAATACAAACGTGTTTTTTTCGAATCCGACACTTGGCCGACTTTTTTTTAAATAGTGTATTGTCTCTAGCTCCACCCCCGCCGCCTCCGCGAGAGAGCGCCGAGCAGATCGCGCGGCGCAAGCGCAAGGAAGATTACAAGCTGCGCGAACTGCGGATATTCCTGCGCGACATCTGTCGGAAGCTCGCCTCCAACCGACGCTTCTACAAGTTCACCAAGCCCGTCGATCTGGAAGAGGTAGGGTAGCGACGTAACCAATACTAACACTGGGCCATAGGTGACCTCCTGTGATAAGATGGACTCTCACATTCGCTCGATTATGAGAGCTCGAATTAGAGACAATTTTACTTCTTTGCCCTCAAGCGGCAGAACTTGTTAACAGGTTCACAGTCCCGGAAAAATCTGCCAGCCGTCTTTTGACACATAATAATGACAATAAATGCTCATAAAGTTTCGTATTAATTTAAGATACGTCATTGCTATGAGGCACATGTGCCGCATGGTCATACCTACCAGTGGAACCACCCATGAGGCACATGTGCCTCATCGGACTGTGAACCTGTTAAACAACTCCATTCTAAAGTCTAATGAAAAGAATGGAAGAAAAATCGTGCCGGTACATTGTAAATTGCATGGTCGCAGAGCAAACAAATGATGAAGTGATCGATTACATTTTTTAGTGTACCATGTTGAAGTGTTTAGGGCTTAAGTAAATTGTCATTGACTCTACATTTTCATTGGTCTTACTGACATTGTCGTATCTCTTTTCCCAGGTGACAGACTATCTGGATATAATTAAGCAGCCTATGGATCTCGAGACCATGATGACCAAAGTGGACATACACAAATACAACTGCGCCAAAGAGTTCCTAGACGACATTGATCTCATCTGTGCGAATGCACTCGAATACAATCCGGACAGGTCAGTACGTATTCTGTATTGAAGATTTGACGTTTCGCCTCGCGATTCGGTCCGAATCGTACCTATTGGTACGCTTTTTGATTTTGGTTATTGAATCGGAGAACATGTCATGCTTGGCATTATTTTCATTTTTCACAGTGTACCTTATTTTTCTCATACTAATCGGAAAGAGATGCACGTCTGTGTCATGTGGTTATGTTTAAGAGTGAGATACGATTTATTTTTTGTAACATTTTTTTCAAATTTTGTGTCTTATGCCAGTACTGTTAAATTATGTTGAAACCTCTTTTTTTCTTCCACATTGCCATGCCGCCATTCAAAGGGCTAGAGGGATGTATAGGTATGGAGATATACAATATACTGCTGTAGTGATCGTAATATATGTACAAGTGTATGAGACGTTATTTATGTAATTTACATCCTCTAACCTTTTGTAAAACTATTTTTGTCATATGTATTTTATTGTAGCTTTGAAATATCATGTTGTATAATTAGTTCACGTAGATCAGAAACACAAAATAAATTATAAGAGAAATAGAAATACAACGCGAGCTAAAGAAGACGCCTACTTATAAGGCTAAAGAGCCATATATTTATTTTCCCCGCTCAGTCTCTAGTTTAGTTTTTTGATCAAATATTTTTGTTAAAATTTCCTTTTTATGTATTTATTTGTTTTACTTTTTTCTTTATTTTTTTTTAAATACGTGATTTGATTTTGTTATTTAGATTTCTTCTCATTGTAAAATGCTAACTTATTTAATTGATTGAATCAGGCTTTACTTTGCGAAGGTCAATGAACTAAAACAATTACTCTGCACACCCGCGGCCTTTCTATGCAACAAATGTGACGTGTGATGTGTGAGTATGAACTCTGGTTGAGTTCGAAACGCGTCAGCGTAGTGTGGTGGTAGTGATAGTTGGGTTCTTACAGCGTGGAGGTCGAGGAACTGCATGACACACTGTTGCACACACGTGGCTATAGTAAGGTCGCGGGTGAGCAAAGTAATTGGTTATACTCGTAGTTTATTAAAATACAATGTGACATAGCAACGACGTTCCCAACAGAACGTCGTCCGACAAGCAGATACGTCACGAGGCGTGCTCGCTGCGCGATCATGCGCACGCGCTGATCGACGTGGAAATGGACAGCGACTTCGAGCTAGAATGCCAGGAGATCGCGCGGAGGCGCAACGATGAGGGCACTGCCGCTGACAATGATCTACCTGACTTTATATATACCGCTTCTAACTTGGGTGAGTACTATGACAAAGCACTCGTAACGAGAGTTGCCTTTAGCTTTGGTCTTAATATTTTGTGATTACCATGTACATGTGTTGTATGTTTTTCAATTGTTTTCGTCTTTTCCTTTTCTCCTGTAGGAACCTACATAAATCGACGTAAAAAGTATGTTTAGTCAAATCATTGCACAAAAATAATACTGTATTTGACAACTCTTGGATTTGCTATATCCTATTTAGGCCAATCAAACTATAATTTATCGAAGAATTAGTTTCCAGCGTACTCGAAGTCGTTGTTACGAACAGTGCTGATTTTTTCCGCCAACAAACTGTCATGTAGTTTGGTAGATAATAAAAAAAAACAGTATTTAAAAAAAAGCATGTAATCCGCGTTTGCCCAATTCCAGGATGTGGGCATAACTTTTGGAAGCCAAATAACTACAGTTTTTTGCTTGTAGCTCGAAAACGGTACTCCCGACGGAAATATCATTCCGTTTAATATTAGAGAATTGTAAACTGTGCGTCGAATGAGCCTTGAAAACTTCAAATTCGGTACAGCCTAAATCACAAGTTAGAAAACGTGAAAAGGGTCTGCAGGCTAAGCGAACAAGAGTGGACTCGGCGATGGATTTAGTCATTCTATCATATGGTTTACTAGCCAACGCCCTTACGTACCCTCTGCTTGAGAAGCCATAGTTCAACCCACTAGGCTATGTATGACTGTTTTAACTATGTAGAGTTTATTCGCAGCACGTCTGGACAGCACGACGGAAGGCAAAAACCAGCGGACACCGCTCGATAAGGAATGTGTGAAACGCAAGCGACGACGCATCAACGCCTGGTCGAAGGGGCTCGTCGTCAAACGGCAGAAAACGCAAAAGGTAAATCCTAATAATATTCTAAACCAGCCCCTCCCTCCCTCCCTCCTGCCCTCTTGCTCTGAGAGGAGGCCTGTGCCGAGCAGTGGGACGCATATAGGCAGGGATGATGATGATGATGATGATTCTAAACCAGGGGTTGGCAACCTTTTCGCAGACATGGGCCACATAGTGAAAAAAATAGATAACCTCGCCTTGTAAGATAATTTTGTACCTATTGGTATTGGTAGGTAAGTACTGTACGTGATATTACAAAACAGTCGCGGGCCGCAAGGAGATAGGTCTCGGGCCGCATTCGGCCCGCGCTTTGCCGACCCCTGTTCTAAACTGTTGCTCGGGACTCCGTCCGCGTGGAATTGGTTTATCGCTATCCCGCGGGAACTATGCAATTTTCCAGGATAAAAACTATCCTTTGTTTCTTATCTAAATCGGTTCAGCGGTTTAGACATGGTAAGGCAACAAACAAACGAACAGACTTACAATTTACAAACTTTCGCATGTATAATATTAGTAGGGTTGATGTTTGGTAAACTAAGTCATCATTACCATCATCATCAATTGAAATGAAATGGTACCATCAGCCAAATATGTGGTCTACCACCCTAAAGTTGATAATCGTTTGCATGTCATAAAACAATAATGCCAATAGACGTGTCTGTCACTTTGAAAGTTAGGATTTAGCGACATTCATTTGATAGGAATTTGTTCAAAAATTGATAGACCACTTATTTGGCTGATAGTACGCAAATGTACTTTGGATGAGCAAACAAAAGGTTGTATTAGAAATGAAATTTTTAACAAAAACTTTATTTTATTTCCTCCAATAGAGTTTTAAAGAGTCGATACTGCAAATCACCGATGAGGAGTCTAAGGAGAACAAGCCTATGATCACCTCGACGCCGATGACCAACGGCGCCTCCAGCTCGGGCTCCGATGACGACGCGCCGCTGCGGCCGCGCGCCGACGACGCGCTGCACCCAACCGGCGCCGCTAACAATCTAAGGGACAGGTGCGTTAACGACACTCGAGGGCTGATCCGGCGTCACATGGTCAAATTCTATGGCCTCCTGGCTATATCCTGGCTGGTTAAATTTCGTTGGAACGTTGAATGTTTGCTTATGTTTATCATAATATATCAGTTGATAGTAAAAGAGGCTTGTTAGTGTACATTCGGAGGAAGCATTCGGGGAAACATAATTATTGCATTTTAAACGAGTCGATAATAATGTAAGGTTTTGTTGCTACTCGAAATGTCACCAACCAAGGGTTATTTAAGCAAGTAAAATTAGCATGTATACAATCTCTTTGGAGTTGACTGTACGCTGACGCTCGATAACGACGTCCTGGTAATAAAAACATTTTTTTTTCTAAATTTCAGCCCAGCGAAGTCAACAGAAAAAGCGCCAGCAAAATCATCACCAAAGAAACGAAATTCAGGGCACGAAACATCCAGTAGGGGTGAGTTATGATTAGATGATAGTGGTATGTGACCTATGATAATTTGAACTGACGACATCGCGCCAGTTGCGGGCAAGCGATGGTGCAGGTGGCGTGTTATCGTTCATTGTGGCGTTCTAAGGGGGAGCTAATTTAGCAGTGGTGTCTTCCGCCTGATGTTGACGATGCTATTATTATTCTACTCTCCATAACTTTTGAGATTCCTTATATTATTCACCAACGAGATAGACGGATGACCTGAGGGGCTATTGCGAAATTCGAGAATCGAAGTTCGTGTCGTACCGTCCCTCTCACTCGTATTAAACAATATAAGCGTCAGCGGGAAGGCAAGATACGAAGTTCGATTCTGGTTAAAGCCACGTGTTCACGGTGGATGCGGGCCGCTTTTAACCGAAGCAACTGGATGTCTGTGAGGGAGGGCTGATATCATGATGACAATAATTTTATTTTTTACAGATCCGGAAAAAGTACTGATAAATAAGACTGAACTAGATAACATTCTATATAAGAACGCGAAAGCCTTGCGCGCTATCGGCCTAGAAGCCTTGTTGGACCTCCACGCTCAGCTGAGTGCGGTACTGCGTCAGTTCTCGCACACGCACGACAGAACCAAGCTGCCGGTCGAGTACCATAACGTGGTCGCCAGGTACGTGCAGCTGAGCAGAAAGTGAACCAAAGTTAAGTCCTGTTGTCATTTATGTCGATGATTTTATAGTTTTGCTAAACAAAAGTTGTCATTTATGTCGATGATTTTCTAGTTTGTGAACAAACTATGTTTTGATTGTTTATTTATTGGTGTCGATACATAAACTTGCCTTAATCTTCAAAAGTTGGTATTGTATTTTGAGATACATATATCAGTTATACAGAGAATACATTACTCTACCAATTTTCATGAATTGAGACGACTTTTTTTTATGTATCGACACTTTTTTTTTTGATAATTGGTACAACGATATATATAACAAGGAAGATAATTTTGTTGAGCAGTATTGGCAATTCTTCCGATTTTCACACGTCGTCTGCATCTTAAAAATACACCGTGTATATAGACCATAACAATAGGGATGTTGACGCCATTAAAAAATAACTCGAAGCCACGGCTCCAGTCAAAAAACGCTTTTTAAGCCCTGAAAACTAGATTAATTTTCGATTTACTGTAAAATTAGATTTTTTGTTGCTTTAAAACAAATAAATAGTTAGTTGATTGAGTTGGCGAACAAATAGCGACTTATGACGTCATAAGTCGCTATTGCCATTGAAACTCTATGGGAGAATTGTGTTTTGACAGCTCATAAAAAGTACGTCAGTTGATTGGTGGTGTCAACATCCCTATTCTACCCTTTGGTAAATGTCTCCTGATATTTCGAATTCTAGTAATGCGGAAAAAATATTTGAACCAGTAAACTGCATAGTAATTTATTTCCCTTTAATATCTGGCACTAATATTATTTGGCAGTAAGAAGGAAAGAGTCATAAGTGACGTGAATAAGTTACCATTTTGTTTTACATCAAGGGCCCCTTAGTAGTAGCCTTTCCAATAATGGCTTATAAGGCTTGCGTTATGTAATATACTTACATATCAGATGTAATTTTTGTCAATTTGACAGATCTGTTTGAAAAAAACGGGGTAGTTTTCGGACTCTTTTCATCTTCTATCAAATATTAGATTCGAAATTAAAATTGTAGGTAGTTGTGTTCAAATTTTGATCGAAATAGATAGTTCGAGATTTAATTTTAAAATAGTATTCATGTTTTATCGTAAATGCACTGCCATTCAAATTGATTTAATTATATTACACAATACATTGTTATTTCATTGACATAAATAACAATAACAACAGGACTTTTAGGCTCGATGAATATCTACGATATAGGAAAACGAAACGTAAGTTTATGTACGTAAGAATTTATATCGATTGTCATTGAGGTTGTAATTTATTGGAGTATTGAAGGGTGTCGTTATACTGGTTGCTCTAAGCATGTTTCTAATTCGTTTTTGTGTAATGTGGTTTGTAATGTGGTGCGACATTCCGTTAAAATATTTTGTTTAATAAAAATACACGCTTTCTTGTGGATAACGCTATACTAGGGTAAATTGTCAATTACTGACCACCTTTCAATAATTGGCCACCTTATACTAAAAATTAATTCTATTTATAGGTGACCAGAATTAATTTTTAGTATAAGGTGGCCAGTTATTGAAGGGTGGCCTGTTATTGACAGCTTGTACTAAAAATGATCTCTGTTTATTAGGTGACTCGATTCATTTTTAGTGTAAGGTGGCCAGTAATTGATGATTTACCCTGAACGCTCCGTCATCACAGTCTATTCACACCTGCTGAAATACAAGGAATTCATTGGTACTCGTGGGCAATGCATTTGTCAGATTTATAAAAAAAAATAGTGTCATAATGTGAATGGCTTCATTTCTGCATATGGGGTCAAATGTCATCTGCTGTGACAGAAACAGAATTAGTTGACAAACCACGGAGTCTTGCGGCTAATTTTGAAGAAGAAATCGCTAATTTGAAGCCAGATGTTTTGCGCATCAATTTGTGGACATCAACTCCGGAGCTGGTCGTTTGAGGGAATGTTTAAATTATGCATCCTACATTAAAATAATAAATATAAACAGATTTTTTTATCAATTTTAACAAAATGGTAGTCGATTCACATTATGACATTACTTTGACGCCACTTTGTATAAAGCGTGTATTTAAAAATGTTATGTATCTAACCCGCGCACGAACTGATCTATATGTGAAGAGACAGGATCGTTAGAATAAATCGGAAATAGAAAAAGTAAGAGGAAATGTCATACATAAGTCCTGAAGCCTTAAAGGTGCGGCCACATGCAGTCGTCGACGCACGTTTCGAGCGTCACTTTTGGTCACGTGATATATTCTCGTAGCGACAAAGCTGAAAATGTCTATCGCTGAAAAAAGACCTCTTCAATTTCGGAAAAAAAAAACACTTATTTTT
>NC_133494.1:13715472-13804248 GCF_025370935.1 Choristoneura fumiferana
ACGGAGCAGCCGTTGGTGCCGCCGGTGATCGAGAACCACGAGCCGCCGCCGCCCCTGCCCAGAGGTAACGTCAATATTGTCTTTGATGGTCTTTAGAGATAGTTCAGCCAGTTGTCAAAAGATGGCGCCTCACGTTAAAATATTATTTCTAAGAAGCGTTTTCCCAGAAATGAGACCTAGCTCGATCGATATCTCGCTCCCAAAACTTCAATTATAGCAAATTTCATTTAGATCGTAGAACAGTTCTTGAGACCTCAAAACATAGGTTATAAAAAAATGCCTGAAGTTTACGCTATAAATTACTGTAAGGCCAAAAAATTACTGCCTTCTATTTCTAACTACGAAATACAAACGTGTTTTTTTCGATATCCGACACTTGGCCGACTTTTTTTTTAATAGTGTATTGTCTCTAGCTCCACCCCGCCGCCTCCTCCGCGAGAGAGCGCCGAGCAGATCGCGCGGCGCAAGCGCAAAGAAGATTACAAGCTGCGCGAACTGCGGATATTCCTGCGCGACATCTGTCGGAAGCTCGCCTCCAACCGACGCTTCTACAAGTTCACCAAGCCCGTCGATCTGGAAGAGGTAGGGTAGAGACATAACCAATACTAACACTGGGCCATAGGTGACCTCCTGTGATAAGATGGACTCTCACATTCGCTCGATTATGAGAGCACGAATTAGAGGTCAATTTTACTTCTTGCCCTCAAGCGGCAGAACTTGTTAACAGGTTCACAGTCCCGGAAAATCTGCCAGCCGTCTTTTGACACATAATAATGACAATAATGCTCTCATAAAGTTTCGTATTAATTTAAGATACGTCATTGCTATGAGGCACATGTGCCGCATGGTCATACCTACCAGTGGAACCACCCATGAGGCACATGTGCCTCATCGGACTGTGAACCTGTTAACAACTCCATTTCTAAAGTTAATGAAAAGAATGGAAGACAAAATCGTGCACATGTAACAAATGATGAAGAGATTACAGTGAAGAAATGTGAAGTGATCGATGTACAATTGTGTAGTGATACCATGTTGAACAGTGCAGCTACCATGTTGATGTTTAGGGCTTCAAATTGTCATGACTCTACATTTTCATTGGTCTTACTGACATTGTCGTATCTCTTTTCCCAGGTGACAGACTATCTGGATATAATTAAGCAGCCTATGGATCTCGAGACCATGATGACCAAAGTGGACATACACAAATACAACTGCGCCAAAGAGTTTCTGGACGACATTGATCTCATCTGTGCGAATGCACTCGAATACAATCCGGACAGGTCAGTATTGAAGATTTGACGTTTCGCCTCGCGATTCGGTCCGAATCGTACCTATTGGTACGCTTTTTGATTTTGGTTATTGAATCGGAGAACATGTCATGCTTGGCATTATTTTCATCTTTCACAGTGTACCTCATTTTTCTCATACTAATCGGAAAGATTTGCACGTCTGTGTCATGTATTTATGTTTAAGAGTAAGATACGATTTATTTTTTGTAACATTTTTTTCAAATTTTGTGTCTTATGCCAGTACTGTTAAATTATGTTGAAACCTCTTTTTTTCTTCCACATTGCCATGCCGCCATTCAAAGGGCTAGAGGGATGTATAGGTATGGAGATATACAATATACTGCTGTAGTGATCGTAATATATGTACAAGTGTATGAGACGTTATTTATGTAATTTACATCCTCTAACCTTTTGTAAAATATTTTTGTCATATGTATTTTATTGTAGCTTTGAAATATCATGTTGTATAATTAGTTCACGTAGATCAGAAACACAAAATAAATTATAAGAGAAATAGAAATACAACGCGAGCTAAAGAAGACGCCTACTTATAAGGCTAAAGAGCCATATATTTATTTTCCCCGCTCAGTCTGTATGAATCTCTAGTTTAGTTTTTTGATCAAATAACTTTTGTTAAAATTTCCTTTTTATGTATTTATTTGTTTTACTTTTTTCTTTATTTTTTTTAAATACGTGATTTGATTTTGTTATTTAAATTTCTTCTCATCGTAAAATGCTAACTTATTTAATTGATTGAATCAGGCTTTACTTTGCGAAGGTCAATGAACTAAAACAATTACTCTGCACACCCGCGGCCTTTCTATGCAACAAATGTGACGTGTGATGTGTGAGTATGAACTCTGGTTGAGTTCGAAACGCGTCAGCGTAGTGTGGTGGTAGTGATAGTTGGGTTCTTACAGCGTGGAGGTCGAGGAACTGCATGACACACTGTTGCACACACGTGGCTATAGTAAGGTCGCGGGTGAGCAAAGTAATTGGTTATACTCTTAGTTTATTAAAATACAATGTGACATAGCAACGACGTTCCCAACAGAACGTCGTCCGACAAGCAGATACGTCACGAGGCGTGCTCGCTGCGCGATCATGCGCACGCGCTGATCGACGTGGAAATGGACAGCGACTTCGAGCTAGAATGCCAGGAGATCGCGCGGAGGCGCAACGATGAGGGCACTGCCGCTGACAATGATCTGCCTGACTTTATATATACCGCTTCTAACTTGGGTGAGTACTATGACAAAGCACTCGTAACGAGAGTTGCCTTTAGCTTTGGTCTTAATATTTTGTGATTACCATGTACATGTGTTGTATGTTTTTCAATTGTTTTCGTCTTTTCCTTTTCTCTTGTAGGAACCTACATAAATCGACGTAAAAAGTATGTTTAGTCAAATCATTGCACAAAAATAATACTGTATTTGACAACTCTTGAATTTGCTATATCCTATTTCTTCTTCTTCAGCGCGTTTTCGCCCACCGTTGGGCATACGCCTCTCCAGCCTTTCTCCACCCGGATCGACTATCCGTCTCTCTCTTCCAGACGGGTCCTGTCATATCCTGTCAGGTCCTGTAATATCCTATTTAGGCCAATCAAACTATAATTTTTCGAAAAATTAGTTTCCACCGTACTCGAAGTCTTTGTTACGAACAGTGCTGATTTTTTCTGCCATAAAACTGTCATGCAGTTTGGTAGATAATAAAAAAATCACTATTAAAAAAAAACATGTAATCCGCGTTTGCCCAATTCCAGGGTGAGGGCATAACTTTTGTAAGCCAAATAACTACAGTTTTTTGCTTGTAGTTCGAAAACGGTACTCCCGACGGAAATATCACTCCGTTTAATATTAGAGAATGTTAAACTGTGCGTCGAATGAGCCTTGAAAACTTCAAATTCGGTACAGCCTAAATCACAAGTTAGAAAACGTGAAAAGGGTCTGCAGGCTAAGCGAACGAGTGGACTCGGCGATGGATTTAGTCATTCTATCATATGGTTTACTAGCCAACGCCCTTACATACCCTCTGCTTGAGAAGCCATAGTTCAACCCACTAGGCTATGTATGACTGTTTTAACTATGTAGAGTTTATTCGCAGCACGTCTGGACAGCACGACGGAAGGCAAAAACCAGCGGACACCGCTCGATAAGGAATGTGTGAAACGCAAGCGACGACGCATCAACGCCTGGTCGAAGGGGCTCGTCGTCAAACGGCAGAAAACGCAAAAGGTAAATCCTAATAATATTCTAAACCAGGGCTTCCGAACCTTTTGGCAGATATGGGCCACATAGTGAAAAAAAAAAGATAAGCCCGCCTTGTAAGATAATTTTGTACCTATTGTAGGTAAGTACTGTACGTGATATGAAATGGTATGCAAGCGAGTGTAATTTGGATGAGCAAACAAAAGGTTCTATTAAAAATGATTTTTTAACAAATCTTTTTTTTATTTCCTCCAATAGAGTTTTAAAGAGTCGATACTGCAAATCACCGATGAGGAGTCTAAGGAGAACAAGCCTATGATCACTTCGACGCCGATGACCAACGGCGCCTCCAGCTCGGGCTCCGATGACGACGCGCCGCTGCGGCCGCGCGCTGACGACGCGCTGCACCCAACCGGCGCCGCTAACAATCTAAGGGACAGGTGCGTTACCGACACTCGAGGGCTGATCCGGCGTCACATGGTCAAATTCTATGGCCTCCTGGCTATATCCTGGCTGGTTACATTTCGTTGGAACGTTGAATGTTTGCTTATGTTTATCATAATATATCAGTAGATAGTAAAAGAGACTTGTTAGTGTACATTCGGAGGAAGCATTCGGGGAAACATAATTATTGCATTTTAAACGAGTCGATAATAATGTAAGGTTTTGTTGCTACTCAAAATGTCACCAACCAAGGGTTATTAATTATGGCATGTAAGTTACATTACTTTGTAAAATTAGCATGTATACAATCTCTTTGGAGTTGACTGTACGCTGACGCTCGATAACGACGTCCTGGTAATAAAAACATTTTTTTTTTCTAAATTTCAGCCCAGCGAAGTCAACAGAAAAAGCGCCAGCAAAATCATCACCAAAGAAACGAAATTCAGGGCACGAAACATCCAGTAGGGGTGAGTTATGATTAGATGATAGTGGTATGTGACCTATGATAATTTGAACTGACGACATCGCGCCAGTTGCGGGCAAGCGATGGTGCAGGTGGCGTGTTATCGTTCATTGTGGCGTTCTAAAGGGGGAGCTAATTTAGCAGTGGTGTCTTCCGCCTGATGTTGACGATGCTATTATTATTCAGTGGTTATTTGAGTGCATTATTTACAAACAAAACTTCTACGCTCTCCATAACTTTTGAGATTTTTTATATTATTCACCAACGAGATAGACGGATGACCTTAGGGGCTATTGCGAAATTCGAGAATCGAAGTTCGTGTCGTACCGTCGTTCTCACTCTCGTATTAAACAATATAAGCGTCAGCGGGAAGGCAAGATACGAAGTTCGATTCTGGTTAAAGCCACGTGTTCACGGTGGATGCGGGCCGCTTTTAACCGAAGCAACTGGATGTCTGTGAGGGAGGGCTAATATCATGATGACGATAAATTTTTTTTTACAGATCCGGAAAAAGTACTGATAAATAAGACTGAACTAGATAACATTCTATATAAGAACGCGAAAGCCTTGCGCGCTATCGGCCTAGAAGCCTTGTTGGACCTCCACGCTCAGCTGAGTGCGGTACTGCGTCAGTTCTCGCACACGCACGACAGAACCAAGCTGCCGGTCGAGTACCATAACGTGGTCGCCAGGTACGTGCAGCTGAGCAGAAAGTGAACCAAAGTTAAGTCCTGTTGTCATTTATGTCGATGATTTTATAGTTTTGCTAAACAAAAGTTGTCATTTATGTCGATGATTTTCTAGTTTGTGAACAAACTATGTTTTGATTGTTTATTTATTGGTGTCGATACATAAACTTGCCTTAATCTTCAAAAGTTGGTATTGTATTTTGAGATACATATATCAGTTATACAGAGAATACATTACTCTACCAATTTTCATGAATTGAGACGACTTTTTTTATGTATCGACACATTTTTTTTTGATAATTGGTACAACGATATATATAACAAGGAAGATAATTTTGTTGAGCAGTATTTGCAATTCTTCCGATTTTCACACGTCGTCTGCATCTTAAAAATACACCGTGTATATAGACCATAACAATAGGGATATTGACGCCATTAAAAAATAATTCGAAGCCACGGCTCCAGTCAAAAAACGCTTTTTAAGCCCTGAAAACTAGATTAATTTTCGATTTACTGTAAAATTAGATTTTTTGTTGCTTTAAAACAAATAAATAGTTAGTTGATTGAGTTCGCGAACAAATAGCGACTTATGACGTCATAAGTCGCTGTTGCCATTGAAACTATGGGAGAATTGTGTTTTGACAGCTCATAAAAAGTACGTCAGTTGATTGGTGGTGTCAACATCCCTATTCTACCCTTTGGTAAATGTCTCCTGATATTTCGAATTCTAGTAATGCGGAAAAAATATTTGAACCAGTAAACTGCATAGTATTATTTGGCAGTAAGAAGGAAAGAGTCATAAGTGACGTGAATAAGTTACCATTTTGTTTTACATCAAGGGCCCCTTAGTAGTAGCCTTTCCAATAATGGCTTATAAGGCTTGCGTTATGTAATATACTTACATATCAGATGTAATTTTTGACAATTTGACAGATCTGTTTGAAAAAAACGGGGTAGTTTTCGGACTCTTTTCATCTTCTATCAAATATTAGATTCGAAATTAAAATTGTAGGTAGTTGTGTTCAAATTTTGATCGAAATAGATAGTTCGAGATTTAATTTTAAAATAGTATTCATGTTTTATCGTAAATGCACTGCCATTCAAATTGATTTAATTATATTACACAATACATTGTTATTTCATTGACATAAATAACAATAACAACAGGACTTTTAGGCTCGATGGATATCTACGATATAGGAAAACGAAACGTAAGTTTATGTACGTAAGAATTTATATCGATTGTCATTGAGGTTGTAATTTATTGGAGTATTGAAGGGTGTCGTTATACTGGTTGCTCTAAGCATGTTTCTAATTCGTTTTTGTGTAATGTGGTGCGACATTCCGTTAAAATATTTTGTTAAATAAAAATACGTACACGCTTTCTTGTGGATAACGCTAGGGTAAATTGACAATTACTGACCACCTTTCAATAATTGGCCACAATAGAATTCATTATAGTATAAGGTGGCCAGTTATCGAAGGGTGGCCTGTTATTGACAGCTTGTACTAAAAATGATCTCTGTTTATTAGGTGACTCTATTCATTTTTAGTGTAAGGTGGCCAGTAATTGACGATTTACCCTAAACGCTCCCTCATCACAGTCTATTCACACCTGCTGAAATACAAGGAATTCATTGGTACTCGTGGGCAATGCATTTGTCAGATTTATAAAAAAAAATTGTGTCATAATGTGAATGGCTTCATTTCTGCATATGGGGTCAAATGTCATCTGCTGTGACAGAAACAGAATTAGTTGACAAACCACGGAGTCTTGCGGCTAATTTTGAAGAAGAAATCGCTAATTTGAAGCCAGATGTTTTGCGCATCAATTTGTGGACATCAACTCCGGAGCTGGTCGTTTGAGGGAATGTTATAAATTATGCATCCTACATTAAAATAATAAATATAAAAACAGATTTTTTTATCAATTTTAACAAAATGGTAGTCGATTCACATTATGACATTACTTTGACGCCACTTTGTATAAAGCGTGTATTTAAAAATGTTATGTATCTAACCCGCGCACGAACTGATCTATATGTGAAGAGACAGAATCGTTAGAATAATCGGAATAGAAAAAAGTAAGAGGAAATGTCATACATAAGTCCTGAGGCCTTAAGGTGCGGCCACATGCAGTCGCTCGACGCACGTTTCGAGCGTCACATCTGGTCACGTGATATATTCTCGTAGCGACAAAGCTGAAAATGTCTATCGCTGAAAAAAGACTTCTTCAATTTCGGCAAAAAAAAACACTTTTTTGTTGTTTTCATTCACTCCAATTTCTTTTATTTGCGCTGTCACGACTGCTACTAATTGAGATTCGGAAATCAGCTTCCAAAAGCAAGGTCATTCCTGCACCTTGACGCTGCTGTTTGATCGTTGGCGACTATATCTTTTGAACCGGTAGCATAATTAGAAATCTACGGCAGCGGTATATCATTGAGTCTTATACAGTTATGTAAATAATGTATACAATGAGCTGCCACCTAGCATAGAAATGCGGAAAGATAATTGACAGGCGTTTATAAAAAAAGCAGCCGATAGATGTCTCTTAATTATTGCATAGTAAAATGAACTCTATGCGAAAGCGTTTAGATTGAACACCACTAAATACATAGCTACGGATGCTACTCGAATTGTGAAATTCAAATTTAATAGCGAAATTGACTTATTTATGACCAGCGAGTCTCGTTGATATGCCATTTCCTCTAGTTTTTTTCTATGCCGCGCTGCAGATTTATTTACATAATGCGGGAAATACATGCGTTACTTACATACAGTTGCGGCCGCGCAGTGTAACGCAACTCGCATGATATTTTTCGCACCGTGTAAAAGAGGCTTAGTTTTGGAAGAATTTATTTTCATTCCAATGACATTTAAAATTAATGAATTGAAATATCTAGTGGAGACTACTCACTATTAAAAGAAAAAACCGGCCAAGTGCGAGTCGGACTCGCGCACCGAGGGCTCCGTATTATTATTATTATCGTACGGCCTTTCAAATACAAGTCCTGCGTTTCTTATAAAACTAAATGTAAATTATTTAACCGAGGTACAAATATTTTCATTACCTTTTCGCAATTTTTCCTATATCTTGAGAGAAAGGGTGTTGACAGACAGACAGACGGACAGTAAAGTGATCCTGTAAGGCTTCCGTTTTTTCCTTTTGAGGTACGGAACCTTAAAAGTAAAGTTCACTTAGTAAGTTTATCGATTTTGATATATGTACGAGCTTCTTAAAACGAGTAACGATATTCATTTCAAATATTTACTTTAAATGTTAGTGAAATGGAAATAAGCCCTTTTACAGCCAGACAGTTTCATTTTAATATTTAGATGTGGGTGATCTTAAATTATTATAAACACTGCCTAAGCACTAATTAAGTATTAATAAGTGTTAAACGAATCGTAAGAAAATCCTACTAACCATTCCTAATTAGCCAAATTATAAGTGAAGCGTAAGTGAATTGATTCTAAGCTTGTTTTAAGTAGTAAACTCGATTGTAACCTAAAAAAAATCGCTACACCGTACCATATAATAATCTCCAACGTCTCATACACAAAGACATAGGAGTTCCATAAGCTGTCTTTACGCTTTAAAGGCTGACTAGAATTATAAAAAACCTCGCCACTATTGCGGAAAACCAATAGAACTAATTTCTTGCACTGGTAACACTAAATTTCATCATCTGCCTATTGCTGTCAAAGTTAAACGTTGTTTGCGCGTGGTATTTTTAAGAAGTGTTATTTTGTGTTTGCGTGCCTTAAAATGCTGAAGATTATCCATAGCCTTGGAAGGAAAATAATTCACAATGTATAAAAGTATTTTTCATAGCAAAAGTCCGAGGGATAAGAAAATATTCCTTCAAATAACATCACTGACACCATTGTATAGTAAGTGTAAAGAATGTTGCAATATAAAACGTAGGATTCGATTTGTAGCATTCGAACATGGCGGATGTAGACAATATCTAATTTTGCTATTTCAGTTCGGCGATTAACCTTAAAAGTGAACAGTGATCACAAAATTCTATATTTCTCTCGTGTCTGACATTTTTTAATGCGCAAGTTGTGTCCACGTGGTTTCTGGAATTTTACTATCAAGTTGCAAAAACAACAACCACCGTACAACGTCTCACTCAAAGAGAGTTTACTTTGACACTGGCGAAACTGTCCTATTAATTAGGACAGTAAAGCCATATTTTAAAGGAGAAGAATATAAAACGTAGAAGTGCTGCCCTCGCGTCAGGTTTTTTTATATTCCTGGTCAGCCTTTACGGGTTCATACGCATTTGTACTCCGTATAGCAGCCATTTTCAAAATGTGCTTCACGGAGAGCTCCGCAGAAGTTCTGTCCATAATCTTAATAAATAGTATGAAGCCGTTAGTGAAAACGGCGCAACTGCGTCGTAGTTATAATATTGCAGTTGAGTTTTGTTCTATTTTAGGGTTAAAGATTGCAGTATGAAAAAGTGAAAACTTTAGGTTAGAATTCGGTTTAGGTACTTTATCTTTAGACTTGTTAGAATCAATTCACTTCAACGCTATTGTCTATCTCGCTCGCTATACCGTTGTCAGAGGGACGGGGAATCATTGTTGAATTCAACATACGGTGAAAAATATCAATGTAATAACCTCAGTAAATGTAGCTAGAGCAGTAAATAAGTACCAAATTACAGTTTTTTTTTTGTATTACAAATCCGAACCGGTTTAATCATGTGAATTCTTGTGAAACTCACTCTAGCTCTAAACTAGGCAAGTTGAGACAAGTGTACTCAATTTATGCCTCGTTGGATTCATGTAGAGCTAACAGAAATAACTTAAAAAAAAATACAAAAATATGATCTTAAATGTTGTATCTATAAGCTGCCAAGTTTAGGGCTAGAGGAGTCTGTTTGCATGTTACATAGCTCAGATTCATTTGATAAGTATATAAAGTAACTTATTCGAGAACACAGAAAAACTTCGTTGTGAGTACTGATCACTGAGCTTGTGCACACTAGCGTTTTTGCCGGCGGTTTCTCGGCGGAGCCAGAACGCGGCGCGCACGCGGCGTACACGCGCGCGATATCCGCGATTATTCGCCTGCGTGCCTATCGCATGGACGCGCGATTAAGCCACGTACCTGCGTTCGCGTCCGCGGCGCCGCGCAGGACGCTGCGATTAAGCCACGTACGCAGCGTCTATGCGCGCGCAAGCTGCACAAAGTGTGCACAAGCTCTCAAGTTAGTGTGTATGATTGTTTTCAATTACCAAGCCCAGTCTCATTTTCGTGATGTATTCTGTGTTCTCGTTGTTGGTAGAAATTTAAAAAGAAAAATTAGTCCATTTATTGCTTTAGTTATATTTTACAGTACAGTGTATTATATATAGGTTAGGTCGTATCCAAATAGTTTGCCCACTGCTCTGTGATATATAGTGGAGATGTAAGGTGTAACTAATTATAATCAATCGCTTATATTTTAAATTCATTGCTCAGCATCGCCTGGCTCTTTGTCACTACCGTAAAATATTAATATTTCATTGACATTTAAATGTATCAGTTTATATTAAATTTATACCACTGTGACAGTAAGGATATTATTAAGTTTCTAGTTTTGTACTTTTTGATTTGTAATCATATTTTCACCACTTATTAATAAACAGAAATAAAGTCACTACTTTCAAAAAAACCCGTATCTCAAATCAATATGTAAACTTAAGTAAATCTTGAAGTGAACATAGGAAATTTCACTTAGTAAGATTGTAGATTGTGAGATACGCGCTGTTTTAGAAATATCACACGTTTTCTTGAATCGTGGTCACTTTAGTTAACATTTACATATAAAAATATTTCAAACGATTTGGCTTCTTAGGCTAACAATGATTTCGGTATTTAAATTTAGTGACCGAATAATTTAATTAGCAAAATTATTTAACTTAATTACGGATTGAATAACTTTAATTAATGAGTGTTTATTATTTAGACTAATAATCGATTCTGGCGATATTTCAAGGTTTAGTTCTTAAAATGAGTAAGGTTTAGTGAAACGCGTATTTAAATTGTTAAAAACTACTTTTTTTATATTTGGAAGCTAGAAGACACGTTGGTCTTCATGCTGTTGTTACTTAAAGAACGAGTCATAGTACCGAAAAAGACATTCAGCCGAAATGACTTAGCAAATATTGTAGTAAAATATGTCGGGTTAAATCTATGCGAAAATCACAAAGTAACAGATTGCCTGAATGTCCTATCCTGTACTAAATAATCTAACTTCTGCACTGAAATACGTTAGTGAGTATTATTAATTGTATGAGTATTGATTTCGATATGATTTTAAAACGGAACACGGTTCTAATCATTTCAGGCCTACGCTAGCTAACGCGGGTGCACGGAGCGGGCGCACGCTTGCGGGTGTGGGTGCAGGTACAGTCCGTTGCCGCGTGCAGTTATCGCTGCTCATAGGTACTTACTATTTTTCAAAATGCGTCCACCCGCTCCGTGCAAAACGCGTCAGCGAAGGCCCTTATAGTTGAAATATCCTGGGTGCTGATTTGAAAATTTATTTGTAAATTTTCATTCATTTTGATTGCTGTTGTACTTATGGAAAGTCTCGAGTGGCTTGTTTCAGAGTGCAGTTTGAAATCTTAGTTTATTATCTTTGGAAAGTTGTTTTCTTTTTGTAACTATTAGATTCGATGGTCCATGAAATGAACAAAATAGGCTCATTGGAATTACCCACGAATCATTCGGAGAGATCGTGGAAGTAGGTAGGTATTTATTTAATTGTATTTTATTTATTGACGATGCTGTATTCATTGATGTTTTTTATATTAGATAACATTTACGATACAAATTAAATTGTTCTCAATACACAGTAGAGACGAAGTCATTTTTTTCATAAATCAATACACTTTCTTTCGATAATTTGTTATGAAAATCGCATAGGTAGGTACTTAATGTATCCGAACAATTCGTTCTTGTAATTTTGTATTAATAATTATTTATTTGGTAATTAAACAATGTTATGAGTACTTTGTAACTTAACAGTTATTACTTCTGCAGGTTGTTGATAATAATGAAATGAACTTAGTAGTTGTAGAGGTAATAATGGTTAGGCGAGTCCTATGTCAAATAACTTTAAAGCAGTGTGATATTGAAGGAATAAACGCAACAATATGTAGCGAAATACAAAAAAATAGTTACCTCGTTCCGCATAGGAATAAAATACATTATAATAATAGAACGATACGAATTACAGGAAAAGCCATAGATTATATCACAATCCGTAAACGTTTTGAATCTGTTATGTAAAAAATATGGCATTGATTTTGTAGTTCTAATCTGTCCTGTTATTTTTTGATTGGTGCCATATTTTTTGCGTACGGATTGTTATAAACGATTCTGCTTGCATTTGCTCAATTGCGAGTATGTTCTTTTGTTAACACTGTATCCACCGTTAGTGTATAATTTTGTATGTATAAAAATTATATTTAATGAAACTGAATATAAAAGGGTACGATTTCATGTGATATCAGTTTGTTGTTTTATTTCTGCGATACGGTTGGAACGCGAGTCGTTTTCACCTTTGCCGCTCAATACAGTCAAAGGCATAAATATGTCTTAGTGTCAAATATACACCGACCATAACTTTGGGCCTATGCAGAGCAGTGGTACTTATATACGGCCCCCAGCCTATTGGGAGGGTGCAAAGTACTAGGTGGGGGTGATTAAATCTATCGCAGCGCTCATAGTGGCCAAAAGTAGAAATAGATCTGGCTCTGTCATCTGTCATACTCATATGAATCTGTCATTAACAAAGCAATTTGTATAGACTTTAACTACCTAATTTTAGAATAGATGATGATGCGAGATTGAACTATTGAACACTGTCCTTGTTTTGTTCTTAATTCCTCTACATCTCGGACATGTCCAGCAACAGTTTTCCTTATGAAACAGTTTGTGGTTGAAATTTTATATTGAGTGATACTCACAAAACCGGTCTTCAAAATGAGTATCATTTTGATCTGAAAACGATATTTAATTTATTACTAGCGATATAAGAACAATTATATAATTTTACTTTTATTCCAAGAAACCCTTTATCTTTTTGTTTTACAGTAAAAGTCATGAAATATACACACTTTTTGAATAAATTTTACTTACCTCATTTAATTTTAATGACCAAAAATGAATTCACAACCTTTTGTCCACCCAAATCATGGTATCACAGTAATTTTGTATTAAAAATTAATACGTTATAGGTTTGATTTTTGTCACAATGTCGCGATGAAATTTCAAAACGTCAAGAGCATCAGAGCCATAAAAGTTTCGGACGCTAGGTGGCGCTGATGTCGTGCACAGAGCCAATATAAAGGCTGGGATGATGATGATGATGATCGACCTTATGGTTAGTGGCATAAAGGTATATTTAGATATTTTTGAAGTCTTGGTAAGGGGCGTTCAAGTAATACGTAACGCAATTTTTGAAGATTTTTGAACCTCCCTCCCCCCCTTGTAACGCGCCGTAACATTCGTCTGTATCCTCCCTACCCCTTTTTTTCTTTTTAGCTTTCTTTAGCCGTTTTCCAAGTTGGTATTTTTTGGCACAGTCACATGCACACTGACAACCCAGTAAGAGCATTTAAAGTATAAAAGCATATAAAGTATTTTTATTTATTTATAGGCCAAGAACAACAACTGATGCGAATTTCCCACTATTGAGGACATTAAAGTATGTACTTAGATTAGATTTTTAGAAAAATATGGCTCTGTCCATTGGAGGACAATTTTGCCAGTTTCTAGTAGGTTTTGCCGTTGTACGGTAAAAAAATTCTAGAAAACGAAATATGAGAGGTAATGGTGGATGAACGATGACAGCGCGAATATAGTATGTACTTGTTACAAAAAACTAGAGGAAATGAATGGTACGTCACCGAGACACGCTCAGCATAACTTCAAGTGATACCCTAATTTCGTCTTTGAATTTGCTAAATGCGAAAGGATCAATATTCAATGTGGAAGGATACACTTACACACGCATAAACGTTTTTTCACGTTTTTTTTCTGCAATCTTTCCGCTATCCCACGCTAGATGTCAGCACGTTGTATGTAATGTAGTACATATTATTATGTAGTAGTACATACCTGTATGCCACTGGTTTAGTATTTACTTTTCTTGTGTAAAAGCTCCAATCCAGATTTCAAAGTGCAAATGTGACATGTGAGCATTTCCGGTGACAATGCTTTCGGTTCAAACCGGGACTTGAGACATTTCCTCTTGTATTTTTCCCCCATCTCTGGTGGAAACGGAGCCTTAGTCTTCTAACACGGTACTAGTACTAGGTATTTCGACTGATACTATAATATTTGTGAACGTATATGTGGTCGCTATATGCACTATGCCAGGAAAAGGGCTAATTACTGTAATGAAAGCATGATGATTTCTAGACCACTTAGATTGTTTATGCTAAGACGCGGATCCGGCGTCTATTGGAAGGTTTGTGAAGTGTATAAAAGTATAAAATAAACAACGAAGCGGGATTTAATATTTTATTTTTTACAATTTATTTACGTCGGTGATCGTAAACGAATTTTACTACAACGCTCCATCATTTCAATTTAAATTACACGATAGAATGATACTAGAACATAAATATTTTTTCGTATTATTTAAGATCAAATAGACAATCTTTTTTACATCCTAATGTAACGATATCATTTAATTTAATTTGTCATTATATTAAGCAAAAATACAACAAATTAAATTACAGAATTAATATTTAATTATAATCTTTATCGGGTAGAACAATTATCTAAACGCTAAATCATTGCAATTACAATTTATAAATAGTCGTAACAAAAATGAAGGAACTAATTATTTGAATCTACTAAATTATTACAATCACATGTTTATGAACTAAAAATAATTATTTCGTTATATATTATCTTTACGTCCTTACATTTGGCTCCTGGTGACCTCGCTGTACATTTTTTTTACATCGAAATTGTGCCGGAAATGTGAAGTGCAGTTCGTGATAAACAGGAAGTAATTATAAGCAAACAACAAGTACTTTAAACAATTGATGTAACTCGGAAGGACTTATTACTGTAGGATAACTTATTCAAGTTTAGTAGGCGACGCTGGCAGTTCAGTCAGCTCCGTGAACACTGGACAGTTAAAACATCTACTTAACCACAGAACATATCATTAACAAATAACAAAACTTACTTAAAACGTTTCAATTAAAAACTTTAACAAAATCACTCTTAATACTGCTGAATTTGTACGAATTAGGTAAATAATGTTCGACAACTCAATGTACAACCACCACTAGCAATAAAAATACAAAAAAAAATTATATATCGTTTTTATTATTTAGATAAATGTCATGTTTGCTCGTACAAAGGGGTGACTTTGAAAAATAGGAACTTAAATGCTGTCATAATTCAAGCATATATTGAAGGAAATGGCTCTTTAGAACTATTGGAAATTGTAATGAGCAATGACAGTTCTAAAAAAAATTATATGTAAAAAATTATAACAGTAGCCATTAGTTTTGAAATTCATCTCTTCAATTCAAAATGACAGTGGTTTCTTAATTAAAAAAAATACTTTGCAATATTGTGTCTTCAAACTGCTACCAAAAACGATAAGACACATGGAGTTGAATTGTATTTGTTGAAGATTTTTTGGCACAATAATTTAACATCGCCTCGATCCCGAGTGTTAGCTAAAACATTAATTTCATCAGACAGCGACTTATTTCATTACCTTACTTTAAATTTACAAATTATTACATGTGAACAAACAAGCGGCCGGGTAAACGAAACGGTAACATAGTCAGCTAGGGGAGAAAAAGCAATAAAAATCTGTTCTGTAAAACTATATGTATTCAAATATATAAATGTAATTCGTTTATAATTATATAAAATCCCTGTAACGATAATATTGTTATATGACGTGACACTAGTGTACCTACGGTGTCTCGAGATTCAGCTGCAGAGTTACTGTGATTATGTAATTTACAGTCGTTATACAAAATAGAGTCGTAAATAGTGTTCAGTCTTGTCGGTATTGAGGTCGCGGGCCGGAGTCCCGCCCTCGCTGCTTCAACGGATTACTACCCCGATATCTACATGGCGCGTGCGGCAGGGATGCTTCCAGATATACATGTCACGTATCAACGGAAAGGTACACAAACAAACTGTACGTATATACACGAGTCTATCTAATCACGTGGTAAATCTAATTATGAAATCATCGGTATACAATTATCTAAAGCCAGGTAGGACCGAGTCTCGTTTAATTCTAACTTCATTATTACATATTCACTAAAATCTTGAAAAGCTCCTTTTGATTTGAACATTGAGTGCAGATACTTTTATTTGTCTAACCTGGCGCGCATGTCTTCTGCGCGGCGAGGCGGGTCGCGACAGCCGCGGTAGCTCGAGGCAGCGGCGTCTGTAGCCCATGTAGCGCCCGTGTGCAATTATTACTTTACCGCCATCTAGGAAGCGCGCGGTCAAAATAGAATTGGTACAAAGTGCCGCGGTCGGCGCCCCTAACATCGCTGCGCCCGTGTGCAACGCACACCCTGCACTATAGGTAAAGACGCCTCTGGCTCGAGGGACCATGTCGGCGCGTGCCAGATCATAACCTAGCCCCGGCCGTCGACTAGATCGCGGGACCCGACTGCGCCCGCGCGCCGCCACCGTTCACTGTAATCACTTCACTAATACTACAACAATTACAAATACGCTACTATTTACCATTTTAGACACCGAATGTCTCCTTGTTAATGGCTAATTTTTATTCATATCCCATTAATTTATTTATCAATTAATATTTACATTAAAATGGTTTATCATCGAATATAACTATCATTACGAAATATTTTACAAACTTTGGTGAATCGCAAAAGTGAACTCGCACATGTAACACGATATCTACAGGGCTCGTCTAAAGGGTAGAGCGGTCGGAATAAATACAAAAGGTAACGTAGAGAAAATTCACCGCGAGTACTCGTAACAGCGCGAACAACGCAGGGTAAGTCGTTAACGTAAACGGAATGTCAACAACAGAGCTCTACGGCCGCGGACGACTAACGATAACAATCACAACACCTTTCATACTTATTGCACTCCTTCGGAATAATAAATTATCGCTATCACTTATACGCGATCTCATATACTTTACAATATTAACACATCTTTAAATATAAATTTAACTAATTTAAAACTGGACGTCGCTAGCCGCGAGCTCGAGATCGGGAGCGGCCGCGGCGCCGCCGGCCGGGCCGCGGACTACAAACAAACTGTTTTAAAAGCTACATAAAATGTTTATTCAAAGTTTGGAGGTTCACACGTCGGAAATGAGATAGCTGCAACAAAACACGTCACAACTTTTAAAACAGCTGTCGCGGTCGGGTGGCGTGCGGGCTTGCGGACGGCGGGGCGCGCTAGTCCTGTCCGTTGTGGTGTAGCAGCGCGCGGTGCGCGTCAGGCGGGTGTGGCTGCAGCGGCGGCGGCGCGCGATACGCCTCGCCCTCCTCGTCGGCGGAGTTCTCCTTGGAGCGGTCGCTCTTGCAGTCTTCTTCCTTAGCCACCTGCGCGAGCGAGTCCAGCGCCATCGGCATGGCCTGATACAGCTCGCGCGCTTTGTCCCCCGGCGGCAGTAAGTGCAGCATGTTGAGTGGCATCGGGAAGCCGGGCGGGAACTCGGGGTAGAACCCTTGCGTGAACGGATTGAACATGGGGCTGGAGGCGATGTCGGGCTCCGAGCTGGCGGGCCGCTGCGCCGCGTGCTCGTCCTTGTCGTGCTTGCCGGGCGGGTGGTTGTTGTTGTTATTTCCCGAGTGCATGCCGAGCCCGTCGAGCGGCCCGCCGATGCAGTCCTTCCGTAGCTGCTCTAGCTTCAGACTCTTGCCGTATTTGCCGCGCACGTACATCAGCAGCGAGTTGTATGGGATGCCGAAGATGCGCGACGCCTGGCTCGTCGTCATCTTTTTGTTCCACACGTGCTGGAGTGCTTCGGTCAATTCCGCGTTGGTCCACGAGCGGGGCGGGCCGCCGCGCGGTGCGCTGTGCTGCCCCTTCGGTCGCCCTGCCGAACGATACAAAATAAATAAAAGGTTCGTGTTTGTTAAACAAAACGTTTCGGTAATTAGAGGTACATGGTGAGTTTGGGGTAAGTTACTGCGGATTGCAGCGTGCACGACACATGCCGTGTGCGGGGCTGCATTACCCGAATGCACCGACTGCTTCTATCTAATAACCGTGTTTTGGCGGAGCAATAACTCGGAGCCGCGACACACGGCAATGAGCGGTTGGCGACACGGCGGATTCGTCGTTAATTCGCGGCGGCACGCGACTATTAGCCGGCTAAAAGAACGGCGGGCATGCATGTGCGGCGATGTCGCGCGTAACTTTATGCTTTTATAATTCCCGCGGAGCACGTTAACTCGATTCCGATCAGATAATGCGAGGGACTCGGATTACAACCGGAATGATATTTTTATTATGGAAATTAGTTTTCTTTTAATAGAGTTCGGGGGTCACGCGATCGGGCTAAATTAAAGACGTCTTCGATTTAAACGGGTTGCGTTTATGCAGACGTGTATGAGTGTGGAGCGAGCGATGGGCGGTGAGATCGATCGCTATTGTGGAGAGGAGCATTCAGGCACACGCTGCAGTCCGCGATACGCTATCAGATCGTCTTAATAAACATTGGCCGGGAGACAAAGGACGTTTAGCATGTAGCCGTGTGTGCGCCACGAACTTCGTCACTATTATTGCAGCGCGCTTTGTTCGCCGGCGAGGCGGGCCTTTGACGGAGTAATCTCGATGTTACCGTAGATTTAGCAGATTTGAATTTGTTTACTTTCAACGCTGATTTTAAATAGAAAGTATTAGCATGCCACTTCTCTATAATACGACGTCGAAATTCGGGTAGCGAGTTAACGGCACATTTTGGCACGAGATTGGATTTCTACTTTGCTTTGCTTCACCAAACTTGTTAGATCCTAGTGTACCTATTTTATATTTCTCGGTATATTCTCAGTATTCTTAGATGATTGATAAGAATCAGCATGAAATAAAATAACTGACAGAGGGTTTCTTGACCGATGAAATATCGCTAGATGGCGTTAGTATTGACAGGTCCGTTTGACGTTACAGTCTTGCTTGTGATTGGCTCATTTAGTTAGTTAGTTTTTTTTATATGGCTCTGTCAATCGAAGGACAACTTTTCCAGTGTTTAGTAGGTTTTGCCGTTGTACAATTAAAAAATTCTAAAAAGCGAAACATGCATGAGAGGTATGTACCATCAGCCAAATAAGTGGTCTATCAATTTTTTAACAAGTTCCTATCAAATTAATATGGTCACTAAAGTCGAACTTTCAAGTTGACAGACACGTTTTTTGGCATTGTTTTATGACATGCAAACGATTATCAACTTTAGGGTGGTAGACCACATATTTGGCTGATGGTACCTAATGTTGGATGAATGATTTTTTGTTTACTGAATCTAACCAATCACAATCACAAACGTGACGCAAATGTGAAAGTTGTCAAACAGACATCACGATATTAGCACGAACTAGTCTTTCAAATAAATCTGAGGATTTCTTTCACAGGCTTATACTTCGTTTTTTTCTATCTTGACGAGTTTTATTGAAAAACGTTTATAAAAACAGTAACTATTACTTATAATACCAAAATAATGTAAATGATCATATGACTTGCTATTTGTTACATATTTGCACAACACAAGCTTAACACAAGCTTTGCTAAGCTTACTTTGGGACTAGGTCAATTGGTGTGAATTGTCCCGTGATACTTTTATTTTTTATTTATTTTCTGTGACTTATTTTTCAAAAGTGATTTTCAATAAAAAGACTCGTCAAGATCGCTTGCCTTCTTTCTAATGCTAAAAAAAACGAAGTGTAGGTAGTTGGCGCTAGTAGGAACTACACAGAATACACCTACTTGTCTTTTAAAATCTCTATGAGCAAAATGAGTGGATCCATTACAACATATTGACCAACATTATAGGTTGATCATGTACAGTCGCCATCAGATATTTCGGAGCGACCAAGGTGGTCAAAAAAATCGATACATGAACTTTAATACCTTAATAATAGAGTGCATGTTCTGATATTTTTGACCACCTTGGCCGCTCCGAAATATCTGATGGCGACTGTACGCCATTTCCAGAAATTGACCGTTTTAGTTCAAGGATACATTCTTAAAACTCAAAGAACAGCGATAAAATTGTCATTTGAAAATAATAATAGGGAATATTACTGCAATTTTCTGCCGCCAGAGTGCAGCACTAGCACAAAACCGTAAACAGTTTTTTGAGTATCTTAAATGCCATATTATCATATTATTTTAATAAAAAAAATTATAGCTCTATCGTTACTATCAATGTAAATATCATGTTATTTTGTTACTTATAAATATTATCATGATTTCTATAAGTACCTATTAATACTCTTTGGTCATGATCTGTAATGGCTACAAAATATAAAGAGAACTGACGTTGTCATGGCGGTTTGCGCTAGTGCCGCCCCCTGAGCAGAGCTTTGCCTATATAATATGCCCTATTGGTAAGGGAATAACGTACCTATTGGAAACTTACATTTCTTTTTGACGTTCGTGAATAGTTGCGCGTCGAGCGGCGGCGCTCGGTGCTCCACGTCCATCAGGGGATACATTTTGTCCATGCCTGGGGGAAACAGGCCCAGGGGGGAATCGATGCCGAACACTGGAACAAGACAAACATAGGTTAAGGTCTATGTAAGTCTATTACAATGAGTCTCTGTCGGTGCAACTCGTCACCGCTGTTAACATTTAATGTACAGTCGAACCATTATTATGATTTCTGACCCACCGTAGAAAACGTTCTCACAGTAAGTGTCAAAGGTTCCACAGTGGGTCACGATCCAGTTGGTTCAAGTGTACCTACCTACACTTAAACTATACTTGAAAGGTTTAGGAAATTAACTAAATGTAAATAAAAACAACATCAATATTGGTGTCTCAAATATTGAAATTCCCCCATTAAACTATCTAAACATTTACATTTCTGTATTGAAATACATTAGTCTAGTTTGTAGTATTACAATGATAAATACCTAAGTAAAATGTTTAAAATCCTTAATTGTGCCAAATGTAGCAGCTGAAGTTTGTTTACATTTAGTTAATTACCTAAATCTTTGAACAAAATCGTTCGAAACTTAAGTACATTAAAGGATCGACCTTCTTTTTTTTCTTTCTCATTTGAATGTTCAGGCAAATAAAAAAACCGACGAGCCCCGAGCGACAGTAACATTGTGGTCAAACTGTTCCTACAGTCACCAGCATTAATATCTGCCACAGCGGAGCGTGCAAAAATATCTGACTTATCCTACCCCCTAGAAATAGAGCCGTATCAGATATTTATGCACGCTTGGTTGTGTCAGATATTGGTGCTGGTGACTGTACCTACGATGCCTAATATTTAATGCGAAGTTGTTTAATAGGTATTTTAAATGGACGATACAAAACCGATACAAAACGATAAGGGTTCGGGAGATACGGGTTCGAATCCCGGCCGGGGCAGATATTTGTATGAATAATACGAATGTTTGTTCTCGGGTCTTGGATGTTTAATATGTATTTAAGTATGTATTTATCCATATAAGTATGTTTATCCGTTGCCTAGTGTCCATAGTACAAGTTTTGCTTAGTTTGGGACTAGGTAAATTGGTGTCAAGTGTCCCATGATATTTATTTATTTATAAAAATCCTGAAGAGCCACTGGCGGTTTCTGTTTATTGTAACTTAATCCTACTACATGTATATTATCCTTATTCTAATATTGTTTCTTACCAATGCTATCACGTCACGTTCCTAGGAATTCAAGTCAAAACAAATGCGAACCACGCACACAATTAAGTAAACAATTCCTGTGATTTTTTTTGGCCGAGAGAAAAGGGCGCGTTGCCATCTTTGTTAAATATAAGTATAAAGTGGCCATAAGTTGAAATGAAATGAAAATGAAAATGAAAAATGAAAACTGTTTAATTACTTTAAACTGAAGTCTATTTGACGTCAGTGATTGGAACTTCCTAGTAGGTATGCAAACCTGTGTCAGGAAGCCCCGCTCCTCCATAGCAACAAGTCTCAAACTAGAGATATTTATAAGGTGAATATCTAAATAATTACATTTTCTTTTTGGTACTCATTAAGTTGAGTTTGTACTTTCATCACTTTCAAGTCAAAGGTATAACGTCGGATTTATATTTGCGTGACGTATCGTGCCGTGTCACGTTAGAACGGAATCGGTTACATACAATTAATATGGTGAGATTTACATATATTCTGACGCAATGTGTTGTGATGGCTTGTGTTGTCTTTCTATCTCATTATGATGCGTCACCACACGTCATACAAATGTGTGACTTCTACCGGGTGGGCCCTGTAACAGGAGCAAAAAATTAAAACCCAGGTTCTGCTAATCAAATGGAACTACTTTAGTTCTGCAACTTTCTAAAATTAAGTAATTTTGTCATTATGTTTATTCCAAACAAATTAAATGGTATTTTCAATGTACGGCATCCAAAAGCCAACATGACATCGCTTAGTCACGTAACAAAATGACGGATTTCGCAATACATTGCTTGTCAAATTAAACTTTAAACCATAATAAAAATAATAATACAAGATATTTTAAAAAGCTGTAGAACTAAATTAGCTCAAGATGAAGAGTGAAAGCTGTGGTTTAATTTTTTGCTCCTGTTACAGGGCCCACCTTGTATATATTATGTTGGTTATTAAATAGTCTGCTGTCACTTGCATAAAACGGCTAGAAACACGAAGGCAGTCAAAACACGAAAACTTATTCCTATGACATTTCCAAGCAGATCGTGGAAAAGCTGCTTTGTATATTAAATAAATATCTATTTATTGGCGAATATAAAATAGTAACTAACTTCAAAATATAATTGGATAACTTCATCACCTCGGTGTCCCAGTAAACAAAGTAATGAATTAGCCTGTACAATTTTGCTAATAAATTATCTAAATACAAACTGATACGTTTATAAAGGCGCGCAAGTGAAAGGTGTTTGGTCCCGCTACTCACCGATAGATGGCGCTACGAGTCTTGTTCACGCTCGCTTTTATGCGCTACGAGCTACTAGTTTATTATCAGTTTTACTGTCCTAGAAGTACAAGAGATATATTCTCGAATGACATTAATTTCGTTCTTTAATAACGGATTTTCCAACATTATCGTTATTAATACATACGCTTTTATTTTAACGGTAAATGAGTATCTACGGTAGGTAAGTATGCAAGTAATTTGGTAGAGTCGATAAAATACTTAAAAATTACTTAATATCAGATTATTTCTTAATTGCAATATGCAATTTACTTTATTAAGTAATTAAAAAAACTTCCCATATATTCTTATTAGGGTTCTGTGTCCATCAGACTCAATTACAAAGCAGAAATGTCTGTCTGGCACAGGGTTGTATCTTTTGAACCGTAATTATGTACACACTAAAAATGTCTAAATAATGTAAATTAATAACTGCTATAAAAACAAATATCTAATAATAAAAGTTCAAAACTAAAAATATTAAAAAATGACAGTCAAAATCAATGTTTGTTGATCGATTATTATCGCATGGTCATTTTAAAGCATTCGAAATTATTCATAATTCATATATTTAATTGATACATTTTTAGAAAACTGAATCACTTATCTTTTCGCTACATTGTGTGTAAAAATATTAATCGCTTTTAAAAAGGGAATTCAATTAGACCACTTAGAAGTAAAAGATTAATTACTTTGGCTATTGTAATAAATGTTATTCGCATATGGCCCGGGCTCGATAAACCCGTTTCTGGCGACAGTTTCTGAGACATATTAATTATTAACACACTTAATTAATATAGTAGGTATGGATATAGACAAATATCAAGTATTAGTAATATTAAACTGTGGCGATATTGCATATAATTACTAGAAAGATTTGTTTCAATTAGGTATATTATTGCGCAAGAAATTAGCTTTATATTTGGAAAGCAGTTGCGTATATTAACAGGTTTTTTTTATAAAGTTAATGATAAATAACGACACTTTCATTTTAACATCAATGTAGAATTCTTAATCATAAATTTCCTATATTAAAGCATCAATAGCGATATGCAAAGGCTTTATCAACCTTTATTGCTGCAGCACACTTATACTTTTTATAGCCTACTATTACAAACCCCGCCTAATATTCATATTACGTTCCATATGCCATTCTCCAATCCAAATAGCAAGGTAATTGAGAAACGTAACATTTCTAGCATAGATACCGAGTCTGCAAGATGTAAATAAGGCGAGGTGTCCCGAGCCGAATGCGCCCGAATCGATAACTCCGACTTGCTTTATTACGACTGTACTATCGAGCTTTGTAGAGTAACAGGTATGCTTGTCTGTGTTCTCTGTGGATTTTTATTATCTGTGCAACATTTTCGTAAAACGGGATGAAATTAAAAAGATAGTTTTAATTTACGTTTTTTTTATGGAATGTGTTGATTGCCAGTTGCAGTCAAATGAAAAAATAGGGATGATATAAATCAAATGGCGTACTTTTATGAGCTGTCAAAACACGATGGTCCCGTTGATTTAGTATGGCAATAGCTAGTTATGACGTCACCTTATTTGCCAAGTCAATTGACTATTTATGCCGCTATAGATTCAATTTTAGGGTTAATTTAAAACTACTGGTTTCAGACTTAAAAATATAAAAGTTTTTTTTGCTAGAATTGCGTCTTAGAATTATTGTTTCATGGGTGTCATCTATACAATTAAGTAGTAGTACAAGATATGAAGTAATCCTATGGCGTTTAAGTAAACTTTGATTGAGAGTATTTTTATATCAAACATCTCATCAGAATTGTAGACGAGTGAAGACTGAAATACATGTTAATATTTGCTCGTTATGAAACAAATTGAGCAAATATCTCTATATAATAAAAGCAAAATGGCCATATTCCCATACGTTTCTAATAGATTCCTCAGCAAAAGAAACAAGACTAGAAATTTCAATTCGCCGTCGGAAGCCACGCGACTACGGTGATGTCTTCATGGACTTATTCTTTAATACACCCACCGGAATTTCGTGTGCATTCGCTTTTTATAACTGATTAAATTATGATCGAGTCGCTTCGGCGAAATTAATTTTTCATCTTAACAAAAAGTCACTTTTATTTGCGACTAGCTTGGTGAAAGAATTTCGCACTAACTTTTTACTAACCTGCGGGACTGTCATTATCATATTATTATGTTATATTGGGAGGGTGCGAAGTAATAGGTGGGGTTAATGAAATTTATCGCAGCGCTCATAGTGGCCGAAAAAAGAAATAATCTAGGCTCTGTCATCTGTCATACTCATATGAATCTGTCATTAACAAAGCAATTTGTATAGACTTTAACTACCCAATTTTAGTAATAGATGTTTGTGTTATGATGCGAGCTTGGATTATTGAACACTGTCCCCGTTTTGTTCTTAATTCCTCTACATCTCGGACATGTCTAGCAACAATTTTCCTTATGAAACGGTTTGTGGTTGAAATTTTATATTGTGTGATACTCACAAAACCGGTCTTCAAAATAATACTCATTTTGATCTGAAAACGATATTTAATTTATTACTAGCGATATAAGAACAATTATAAAATTTTACTATTATTCAAAGAAACCAATAAGATAGCTTTATCTTTTCGTTTTACAGTAAAAGTACAACTAAACATGAAGGAAACAAACCCTGACATAACGAAAATAAAACACACTTTTCGGATAAATTTGACTTACCTCATTTAATTTTAATGATCAAAAATGAATACACAACCTTTTTTCCACACAAATCAGGGTATTACAGTAATTTTGTATTATAAATGAATATAATTATTCCCCTTGATGGCGGCCTTAATATAAATTAATACGTTATAGGTTTGATTTTTGGCACAATGTTGCGATGAAATTTCAAAACGTCAGAGAATCAGAGTCAAGAAAGTTGCAGACGCTAGGTGGCGCTGATGTTGTGCACAGAGCCAATACTCGGTGTTATTTTAATATTATTATATTTAAAAGCCGTAAGCCGTGGTGGCCTAGTGGTTTGACCTATCGCCTCTCAAGCAGAGGGTCGTGTGCGGTATTACATTTGAAATTTACCACGAGTTTTGCGGAATCGTGAGGAAACCTGTACAAACCTGCGAAGCAATTCAATGGTGCGTGTGAAGTTCCCAATCCACACTGGGCCCGCGTGGGATCTATGGCCCAAGCCCTCTTTTTCTGAAAGCAGGCCTGTGCCCAGCAGTGGGACGTATATAGGCTGGGATATGATGTGATATTTAAAAGCTGCACTGTGTGGGCAGTAGAAGTTAAGACTATGAAGCTACTCGCTTTACATCAATCCTATACATATACGAGTCGAGTACTCGTACATCGCCCTCTGCTAGTCACAGACATACCTCTAAGAATGCTTGGGCCATAGCTCCCACGCGGAGACAGTGCGAATTGGGAAATTCACACACACCATTGACGAAGATTAAAGTTATATCCATCTCCGTAAGGCCCGGGGTCAATTTCGAATGTAGTTTCGTACATGAATTTCGAAAACCTCAGTGGTGCCAGTTCCAATTTGAACCCAAAAACCTCTGTTTGAGGTATTATAGATCAAACCATTTGGCTACCACCGCTACGGCCGCTCGCTAAACATAGATATTAATTTAGTATTTTTTTGTAATAGGCCGATGAAAAAGACAGATGACATGCAAGATGTCATGTTACTTGTCTTATTGTAAATAAAATAACAGATGACGGACGATCGTAATACAGACTTTTCGTTGGTTTTGAGTCCCATATTAAGTCGAGACTCGCAAGAAAAATTGTGCAAGTGGCATTACATTGCGAGGCCGTAAAGCCAACGAGTTTGTAGTGGTCAATCGAGCGCCTCAATGTATTGCAACTTACACGATTTTTCTTGCAAGTCTAAACTCGGCTTTACGAGCAGGGCCCAAGTGCATATCAAATTACAATAAAATAGTATTAGTGAATTACTTAATTTGTTCGTCTTCCGGTTCGTGGTCGCCACTAGAGGACTTCTCCCCCAACGGTTATCAGTTCTTCGAGCGATGTGGCCTGCCCATTACCACTTCAATTTGCATATTTTTCCAGCTATGTCAGTGACTTTAGTTCTTCGACGAATTTCCGAATTCTACCGGGACAAAACTTAATTCAGCCTATACATGTTATCATATCGATATTAGATATATCAAAATATCGAGAGCTCATTAAAGGTAATCGGGTAATTCGACTTGAATTTGCACATAAATTTCCGACGCCTCTGCTTAAAATGCATATTTTGGAATACTTCGCCCTCACATCAATTTGCTGCATAAATTTTGCAGTCTAGGTACATCCCATTAGAAATATGTCAAACATAGCTTTAAAAGTTTAGGGTTCGATTACAGATGCGTATCGAAAAGTTTTGGTTTATTCAAAACTAGCTTTGGAATTCGGTTATCGCGCGCTGTTTCCTCGGGAACTGTGCATTTTTCCGGGATAAAAAGCTGGCTATGTCACTCCTTGGTTCATAAACTATCTCCATGCCAAAAATCATGTCGATCCGTCGCTCCGTTTCGACGCGAAAGACGGACAAACACACAGACTTTCGCATTTATAATATTAGTATGGATGCTAATTGCGGTACGCGGTAGCCAAGTGGTTTGATCTATGGCCTCTCAATCAGAGAGTGTTATCAAAATTTGTGTACGAAATTACATTGAAATTTATCACGAGCCTTATGGCGAGGAAACAATCGCGAGGCAACCAGCACACGCGTGTGAAGTTACCGATGCCCACGCTTGAGAGGTTTGTACGCAGCAGTGGGACGTTAAAGACCAGAGAAGCTTAAAAGACTTAGAGTAGGTAGTTAAAACATTCGTTCCTGATTAAAACATAGATTTCTGTGCAATTAAAGACTACTGCTTTATACTTAGTTATCGGATCATGTACAGTTCTAATTGAACTATAAACTCGGTACCAATAAACGATGAAATTGCAGCATCAAATTCCAACCTGCTTCAGCGACACTTACGCCATTATACTGTTAATTGTATTTCTCAGCATTGGAAAGCGGAGTTTTACGATATGTGGTTCCACATGGTAGTTAACGAGACTAGCCCAGGATAGCAGGCTTTATAGTTTAGTATGAATACCTAACGAACAGTTAATTCGTGTCACTCGTTAAAGCAGTTAGTCCAATACACGTTATTTGCATAATAACCGACAGTCCATAGCCCACATTTGTGGATGGAAATAGCTCAAAAATAACCTGAGATCTCTATCAAGTGGGTTTGAGCTTGTTATTTTGCAATTTTGATACTTTAATTGCAAAAGGATACATAGATTGTTTATTGCGTTGTACATGGTATTTAATAGCTTGACAAGCTTATCGATTCAGATAGTTACAGTTGCACTACGGTTGCACTAGCAGCACCGTACTTTGGGGGCTTAAAGGAGCTTGGCTTAGAAACCATTTAATGAATACTTTTGAAGTACTGGAGTCCGAACTACGATCAAAATATTGAAAAATAAAACTTAACACCAGGGGAGTTATTTTCTAATGCGTGGATGGTTGCTATCAAACGTCATAAGAAGATAGACAGAGAGGGTGAAAGCAATTATTCCAAACTGAACGCGTCAGTATGTGACTGCAGATAAGAGACCTAAAGAGACTGGATTTTTTTATATCTTTTTGAACTTAAGATTTTGGTCGGTAGTTGTCGAATGTTCTTTGATTCGTTATACAATTAAAATATATATTAACTATACTCTAAACTTACTGTAAAGTGATGCTTCTGCAAGCTCGGACCGTCGCCACGGTGTCAACGGTTGGTCTAAACAGAAATATTCGCTTTGTCTTTAATTTACTCGTGATACTGCATATGTGGTTGAGTGAAGCATGGGTATGATGTGTCGAATAAAAAAGACGCATCGAGTTCTTAAAAATCATTAGGTTATTGATATTTTCGGTCACGATCGCTGGTGTGATTCAACTAGTTTCATAGTGGGACTATGAAAACGTTGTTGCAACACGGACGTAACGCTTACTTATGTAACAAAATAGACGAAAACATGAAGGGGGACATGAAGATATCAGAGCCTGACCAATCGATTTCATTATATCACACGATTTCCAGAACGGAGTAAACCTTGCGGTCAATTAGTCGTACCTACCTGGCAACTTGACGCTTTCTAATTCCACTCCAGCGAGCCCCTCACAACTGCTCGACCATAAACAATGATTTTCGAAACACTAAACGCAATACGTTTGGATTCGACACGACATTTTTTCCACGAGTCTTACATTTTCTTGCGTTTTCGCAACGCGTCCAGCGCCCCGCTGTATCTATGTATAGACTACAGAATACAGCCCGTAAACAAAACAAACTTATCAGACAGCAAAGTTTACGATCGATGCCGCCCCATATGCAACACGTCGAAATCGAAAGCGACAACTTTGTTCCCTAGTTCACAACCCTTCCGCGTGTGCACTTGTCGCTCACCCCGTCATTGAGGAAACTCGGGACGCACCCTCTCTCTCCCACGCGGGTCACGCACGTCGCACATGTGTTGCGTCTCGCTCGTCACATGCGTAGCGTGTAACGGCGGGACGCTCGTGTGAGCCACAGGTCGGGACGTCGTGCGATGCCACGTGCGGGGCCCATTCACGCTTCCGGCACACAGCGAGTGGGAGTCGCCCGTTGTCTATGGTCAGGCCGCGCGTGCCGTTTATTTTGCAACGAGATTTACAACTATAACTGTAAATTAACTTTATCGAGCGGACCCGAAACTAGGTCGTATGGAATCAGCATTAATTATCGCTTTAATCTAAGACCGATGTCGACTACGTACAATAGATCACATGATAGATAGCTGCTCACGCCAAGGATAAGGTAATATCGAGACGAAAAACGCCATAACTGGCTCTCTTGGCTGTTAACTAGGTTAATCCATTGTTTCAGCGCACGCATAGTGGCCAGTCGATGTGGGGACCGATTAATGGAAAGAAGTCTAGGCCGAGAGAAGATCCTTGCATTGTTTACGCGATCGCGTGTCCAGTGTAAGTCCCCATTGCATAAGCAATGTGGGGTGTAAATAGTAAATCGCAAACACCTACTCAATAATGAATATGGCCGGTGCGCCTTGAACGACAGGCTATTGGGGACATGCACAATCATTTTGCACTAGAATTGAAACTAATGAGAAATTTAACTCCGCTCGGATAATAAGAAAATGAAATCAATATGACCATCATTGGAATGATGACACCCACGGTTTGGTCTCTCGATCAAAAACAAGTTAAGATGAAAACCTTAGTGGTAAATAAATATCTAGATTCACACCAATAGGTAAGAACGAAAAACTACTTACTTTATATACATTTAGAGCTCTTAGCTTTAGTTCGTTGCTGCGTGACGTAATCAGATTAGCACTTTGATTTATCCAATCGAAGCTTTTTGCTCTGAATCCAAGCTTGAAATGTAACGAATATCTCTCTTCTAATAAGCTTTACTGAAAATAGAGTGGTCGTGGTCGTCGATCATGGTATCATTTTCTGAACTGACATGACGACTTTATTTTTGAAAATATTTGGTAATTTTCCCGCGCCTTCCACACTGCAGTGCAGTTCGGAGCTCGAAGTTAGGAATAGTGAGCATAAAAGGCGACGATGGGACCATAGGAAAATAAGCTTTTGTCTACTAACCCACGGGAAGATATCGGCCCGTTATATTCTAAAACAGGTTATGATACAACTACAGAGCTTAAACATGTCATAATTTTCATTCAAGCTTTGACGAATACATACAGCAGCTAAATGAATGCCTAAATGTACTGTAAGGTATGAATGGTAGGTTGACACATGCGTTCGGACAGGTGATAACAGAGCGGCTCGCGCGCAGCGGGAAGCAAAGGACTTCCTCAAGAGTGACACACGCATCTGAGCTGGCCAGGCTCCGCAAAACAGTTCATAAAAACCATTCCCGTGACTAACAATGACGTGTGATTCATAATTGCCAACATAATTGTAATTGCACTCGTAATGACACTACACCGTTTCCGAATTAGCGTTCACGTTTGATAGTAAAAAGAACACATTAGCTGAATCACACACGCCTGGGAGAATTCCATACAAATACTAAATTACGACCACTAACGTGTTAATTTCGTAAGCTCGCAACCAATTTGGGCATTAACTATTGAAATGTATTTTCGTTAACTTCCCATGTTACATCCCGTGTGAAGCAGCTGAGAGGCGCTTTCTATTGTTCCGCGCGCAATGAGAGCCGATCTCATTGTCTATGCCCAAATAGTGAAGCGCTTTAATCACTCGATTCAGCCGGACCGTTTTTCGATGCTCGATTTATTGGGCACATGACATTCACGCTCCGAACGCAAACTTCATTGTTATTTAGAAATCGGAGCGGGCGCCTAATTAATTTTGTTATTAAATTTATTATCTGGTAATAACGCGTCGACGGCATGCAGAAGCTAACTGTAAAGTTGGTTTTGTTTGTATTCCGGCGGGCAAGCTGCTCGCCCATTTGTAGTAATAAAGAACGGAGTGGTGGGTATGTGCTCTGCGGTTTTATTGATCGTATCGGTAATTCCTCGCTTCCGTTGCGTATGTAATGTAATCTATCATGTGAAAGAGCCAAAACGATTGCGGTTATTCGCAAGAATCGATTTAAAGCGGATAAAGCTATACGAATAAAATAATCGATTGGATCGGTACATTTTATTGTTAGTAACTTTCACTGTGCATGAACCGTAAATAATACAAAAATTAGTGCCCAACAAAAACTAGGATTTGTCAATATTAAAAGTAACTGGTTTCGTATGCTTTTCTTTATTTATTTTGGACAGCACGTAACCGAATGTAGATAGATAATGGTTTCTTATTCGCGGCGAAGCGGCATTATTATACCTACTGGTGGCTTTATTTAATTCATGCAAGTAAACAAAATAGTGAGTGACATGAATGGTCTATTCTCATATCCAATTATAAGTCTGTACAATCGAGTATGCAATCGAATACAAAAGAGTAAATTGTCTTCGGGCGTCTATTTATCACAAACCGTATCGAGGCATGATATAGAAAAAGGTTTGATTGATTTTGACCAAATTGCTGTTTACGTGTGTGGTGCGCCACAATGATTTGTTCCTGCTCGACAACATTACTCATGTGCCTCTGACTCACTATGGGCGCCCTGACAGTTAATAACATATAATTGTAATTGGTAATGAAATTATTGAGAATTTAATGCTTGAATTTCCTAGTATTTTTTGGTAAATGACTCCACGTAACAATAACATTGATATCTTCCGTATGAGTACGTATACACTCAGTTTCACAACAGTCATAGACCACAAACATGTTTTATATGAAAAAACTGACTGTCGAATTTAATGAGTTCTATATTCAAAACACTTAGGTGCCAATTATACGGGCAATGAGATATTTGCAATAGGTATATAGGTAGAGAACTTAATGAAATGCCCTTCTAGCTTGTTGTAGTGTAGGTTTAACGCATTTAGTGGCGACAACGCATTTACTTAAGTAACAGTTTTCTTGACTTTGCCGCGGTGGCGCTGTCATAATTTTCCAGATTCAACGCATATGTGCGTTTGCAGTATCTAAGTATTTAAAGAAGTCTCAAGTTTGACAGCAGCATTTCTCTAACGAGTATGGAGAGTCAAATTGACTATGGACAGACAGTTTATTACTACATCCACGAAGGGCATCTCTTAATTCCAAGTTTTTGCAAGCATTTTTAAACTTTCGATGTCCGAGTCAAATCTTGCAAGTTCAATTTGACCTGATTGTAGTAGTAAGATTGACTGGAAATTTGGTATGGATATGTAAATTGGATGACAATGCTATAATCAGGTAGTGCTATCTTGGTGCTATCCAGGATCGTCTCCTCTGGCTCTGGAGCCAAATCATCAACGGTTAATGACATAGATTTGAAATTTGGTACGGATATGTTAGCAAAAACACATTTATCTATCGACATACGAAATGAATATAATTATGTATCTAATCCGTATTGTGTGGTGTACTGGAGCCGTGCCACAAAATTGTGGTTTCCCTCGGTTTGTGAACTTTATAATCGCGGGATCAGTAATCCGATTTCGTTTCCTCGCCGACCTCTGCTCTGCGGCTGTAAAAAATCAAGTCCACTTTCGGACGCTCGTCCCCCTTTGTATCGTCTTTCGTTACATTAAGTAGGTTGCGAAGTTCAGGAGCGGGAAAAGTTTTTTATAAAGGTATTTTCCTTGATTTCGGTGGAATAACATTTATCTGTGGTAAAGGATCCTTTTTAAGGGTCAATAAATCTTCGAATGATGAGTGGCGGTGGTAAATTTGGACGAGTTAGAGTAACTGTAGGTGTGAACGGAGAGTACGGGGTTTTTGCTGCGCTGCATGCATCGATGCACAAAGCGGGACGTGCCCGTTGACTTCATGTGTCGAGCGCTTTTTGGTCGCTCAGCACTGTATTTTAATTGCTTTCTAAAGTCCATTCGTCACTCAATTCCCATGACCGTCTCTATGAAATCGACTAGCACACGTAGATGCATGACATGTAGTTTTTTCGTGGAGTTTTTTGTGTTTATCGAGAGAGAGATCTGGCGTATACGCCGGTCATTGTGCCGGTGAGAGGCCGCGTTTCCGAACACACTCGTGATCTTATTTCAAATCTCATTCACAGAATACTCATTCAAAATTTGAATTTTACGGGCGGAATCAATTATGGACGTGTGACGAAGAGGTATTGGGTATGGCTACCGGGAGAGGACCTCTTAGAGAGGGGTTATGTAGCACGGGTAGGTAATGACGGCGAGCGGCTAGCACAGCGGGCTGTGCCATGCGCATGCACATCAATCTTGCTCGGGATTGTTCGTCGGCACCTCTTTATCGTTAACAAAAAATCGGGCAGTGCTTTTTCTCATGGGTACCGCAGACAATGGCAGAGCGCGTATATCAGTTGTTATTAAATTCGTATAAGATTAAACCTAATATATGATTCGAGTTCCGGTTGCGTGTTGGATAACAGTTTTTTTGGATCTGGTTAAAAATGGAACGGTACCGGTGATTTGGATCGCACAGATTCAACATGACTTTGGAATAAGATTCCGATCTGATTCACATGGCACGTTACATAAATGTATGAACAAGTGTATTTTAAAAAACGCAGTAACTGAATCGCGTACCAGGATGGAACCTATGTGCCACTAATGTCTGTTGACATCCCATACTTTACCAAAGAATTAATCAAACTGAAATTGATATATGAAAAGGCTGTCCAGCTTAACCCAGGTTTCACTGATTATTTTTCTTACAATGGACCGTGTAATTTGCCCTAAAGAGGAACAGGATATATCGTGTGTATTTCCTTCCAGGATCAATGCAATGTGCATGTGCCCAATTTAACTCTTCTATGCGCACACGTATTAAGCATGTTTTAGTACATTACGTTACCCCCAATGATATACCATTTTAACCACACACCCTTACTTAATGACCAGTTTTTTAGCCTTATAGACGCCTCACGTTTTTCGCATGCGTAACATTTCTATTCTTATTTTTAGTTCTGTGATCGTCTGTATGGGCTATTTTTTTTATAGATACAGGAAATTTCGTTCAAGACCTTCAAGTCAAATCTGAACGCGTCTTTTGTATTGTTCGGTTGGCACTCTCGTTACAGTACAAAAATATGTTATAGTTCAAGCAGAAATTAAGGCGCAGTATTCCATTAAAACAGCTTTCAATAAGCGATTATTGATAACCTGACGTCGTCGTAAACCGTATAAAATACGGCGCGGACGTTAAGCGTCGACGCGGGTCTTCCAATTAACCGGGTGTATTTGTCAGTGTGGCTAAGTAACGATGCACTATTCACTAATCTGTGGACTCCTTTTTAGCTGGCAACCCTATTTGAATGCGTAATACTTTGATCAATCTGGTTGGAGTAGGCTATAAATATAATATGTTCTTAAGTTTTCGCGATATTACTACTACGGACAATAATGCGAGGCCAGGTTAGGTCCTGTTTACATTATTCCAGTAAAATCTTTCGAGTAGCATGACACTGCCCGCAATGTAACGTTACTGGAACAATTATAACAGGTTTTTAGGTTTTAACTCGTACGTGGCGCTATTTTTCGCTCGTACCCGTCAAACGGCTTATGAGGGTATGACCTGAAAGGGAACTCTGTTAAAAACGTTCGTCAAAAAATCTAAAAATGATGTATGTAAATTTTCAAGTCTTTGGTTAATATTTAGAATGTTTGAAAAAGTTTCAAATTAATTATTTCTAATAGTAACTGTACCGATATCGTACTAATGCTGTTTTTTTATTTATTGCTTACCTCCTAATAATGTGTGTATGTATGACAACTCTTTATTGTAGGTACAAAATAAGTAAACAAACATAATTGACAAACATTGAGATATAATGTACAAAGGCGATCTTATCGCTTTAAAGGAAATAAAAATATATGTACTTAAATCTTAACAAAAAAACACGCACAGAAAATTTATTGAATGGAGGTTTGCGGAAACTTCCAATGTTATAAATACGATGCCACAGACAGACAGAAAGACGGACAGACTAACAGACATTGGCGTTAATATATTCCCTCTTTTTGCGTTGGTGGTTAAAAACATTCACCAACAGTCTCATCAGGTATTACGACCAATTCGAATACGAAAGTGCATACTTCAGTTCATATAAGTAAGCTTTGGTTTTATAAAATTGAAATTTCCATAATTTTGTATCATAATGCTGCGAAATATTTGCCGTATCCTTATCATTTTATGGTTGTTATACCTAATAGGTACCTAACAAACAAGGCCTAGATTCCATATTGTAGGTACTATTTGTGCTCAAGTTGAATGAACCATAAATTATTAAACAACGGCGTTTACACTATGAAAGTGTAAAATGATTATAGCATTTTTTAAATGTAGGTACTTTTAGGGTTCCGTACACAAAGGTTGTCCGTCCGTCTGTCACAGGGTACGCCTGTATATTGTTGTTGTAAATCGTTGTTATTTTTCTCTTTCAGTGTGTTATTGTAGCCACTATTTACTTCTAGTAAAAAAACCCCGACTGTCTTAAAAAACTACCTATAGGTATATAAAAACTAAAAAGGAAAAATGATTCTAGTAGTCTAGATCTTTGTTAAGTACTTGTAATATAAAGTGCAACATTCGGGACCTACACACTAATGGAAAACTGTTTTGACGAATCTAATAAAGCTATACAGATAAGATAAAAGAAATAGACATATATATACGACATAGGTACGCTGGACAGACATAACTCTTCTTCGCGCAGTCGGGTAAAAAGAAACTGAAAGGGATCCCATATAAGGAACATTTTATTTTCTGCATTTTTACTCGACCATAATCAGCGGTATGGAACTCTTCACGAATATGTTCGATTCGTAGTTGATCGATTTTCCTTAGTCGAAAGTCCAACGCCACAAAGTCTCACATAATTTTACGATTAAAATTGTTTTCCTCATCGATACTTAAAAAACGTTACGCTTTAATTAACCACAACAATGTAAAGTGTTCGCTAATGTTATTCTTTTGACAACGTAATCAAAATTAGAGGTGATTCTTACGTAATTTACAAACGATACCTACTTAGTTGGTACAATATGTATGTAGAAGACGGCACGGAAGTACCTAAAATCATATTTCCCTATCGCTCGTTTGAGACAATTCATGTGAACAAGATTTTTTTTTCATTTGATTTTGGGTTCTACTTTAGTGCTGTTTAAAATGAGCTTATCTTGAAGAACAAGTTTTTATGTAGAAAAATATCTTAAAGGTTCATCTCGGAAACAGCTCTGACAATTTCGATTAAATTTGATATTATGTTTCTCAACATTTTTCGGGGGCGAACAATCGTTCTAGCTTGGTTTAATTTCTGAGAAAATGCGTGGGTCGAGTTTTAACCTAAACGAAGAAGAACGAAACGAAGGTGGTCATTTCTATCTACCGTTGTACCCTGAGTTTATCTCTCCGATTTCAACAAAATTTGGAAGGTAGACTCAGTCCATGATTTCGAGCTGGAAAAACAGGATGTGTCTCCAAAATATCGTATGGATGTGTCCGTTTTGTTACATATTTTTCTTAATAATTTTCGTAACAAAACGGACACATCCATACAATATTTTGGGGACACATCTGGAGACCTTGTTTTTCCAGCTCGGAATCATGGACTAAGTCTACCTTCCAAATTTTGTTGAAATCGGAGAGATAAACTCAGGGTACAACGGTCAATAGAAATGCCCAGGTACTGGATTCTAATATATGCTAATATGGGCTAAAGTCACACAATACCTACATGCTCAGAATAGGTACCTTATTATAATTTTGATAGAAGAGGCTCAGATCAAAGTTAATCAAACAAAAAGTAAAGACGAAGTTTTGCCATGTTTTGCGGCAAAGTGACGTCGGTGTAAACTATACCTCGCCTTGCGTGTGTGCTTGCAGCTGTGTAAGGCGTACAGTGAGGCGTAGTTAAAAGGCGTTATAAAAGTCTACATTTTAAGAAGATTACGAATAAAATCGTTATTTAAATTTTAAAACTTATAGTGTAATAGGTGTCACATTAGTTTTTATTATATTATGTAGGTACTTATTTAAAAGTATCTGTCACGAAGACGAAAATTAAAAAAAGTTCGCTAGTCCATAAGTCCAACTTTTTCCATGAATTGACAACAATAGCAAGTTTCATTTCTCTTCTCAAGAGGAGGCCAAAGGAATGGCATCCATTCAGCCAATTAAGCGCACAGCTTAAATTAAAACTAATAATTACCTAGACAAAATAGGTAAGTACACGTACATACAGGTAGTGCTTATGTCGGCGGCCGATCGTAAAATCCGCAAAATCACGAAATTTCTTTGGCATATCGTGAAATGGCTAAGGGACATCCGCCATATCGTTCAAACAAAACTCACCGTTTAACGATTTGCCTAGTGTCGTTTAGGTTGGCCAGTTTAGGCAGATCATGAAATTCCTAGGCATATTATGAAACGCCGCCATATCGGTTCTGGCACATCGCCGGCCGCTGCCGCGGCACGCTCGCTTCGCTCGCTCGGCTCGTGCGTTGTGGTCACAATTCATTTTAACCACTCGCTCGTCGTACCAAAATTTTTCTGTTTTTCGGCATACCTATCACGATAGCCCGGTACATAGAGCTAGGAATATCGACGAATGCGTTGCTCTAATCGATCTGCCGTATTGTTTCTCAGGCACATCGTGATATAACTGGCCAACTTTTAGGCATATCATGAAATAGCGCCATTTCATGATATTATGCCTAGGAATTTCGTGATCTGGCGGATTTTACGATCGGCCGCCGACACTTATACCGTAAGAAAATCGTAAACACTTACATAAACAAGATAAGTGTTGGAAAGTAATATATGCTGTAAACTATTTTTGCATATCAAATGAATGTCTATTAAAAATATCTTTATGTTCTTAGGACGTCTAACGCAGGTTGTATCTCGCTTGTCGATCAGTGCGTCTTTTATCTATTGGACTGGTTAGAAAGGAAAGCAAATAGTTACAAGCCAAGCCAAGTTTGTAATGTCAATTTCGATTCATTGCACTCATCTCATGATATCTCCTTATCCTTATTATTTCGATATGTGAACTGTCAAGTCAGTTTGGAAAATTGTTTTATGCTGGCCTTTTATTTATAATGTGACCACGTTTTTTTGAATCCACGGATAGTCCGTTGCTTCTTAAAGATGTAGGTAGATGGCGCCAGTGTTACATTATTGATAATTAACATTATTTTAAGAAGTCTTTGTAAAAATTGCGATTGATTGTTGCAGTGTTCATGAAGTGTTATAACGATGACTATGGGATGTCAAAAAATGAAACATGAAAAATAAAATTACTATCAAATAAAAGGCGTATGCAACCCTGGCTTGAAGCTTCACTTATAAAGTCGAGTGCAAAACTAGTTGATGAGATTAGTCGTAAAGCTCGAATAGATCTTTAAAAGCTCTCATTCTCATTCAAGCCATAACTGACAACGGCACATCTTCATGTAAGTGACCTGCTTCAGTTTGTAATAGATATACTTAATCCCGGTAATATAAAACTTCTTATTTCAAAATAACGACTGCTCGAAACGGGCCAAGATAGTAAAGATGACCGGTACTAGTACCTAGACCGTATTGGACATCACTGCACTAGTAAACCTACATATTTCATATGAACAAGTGTTTAATTATGTAAACTACTCAATTACCAAGTAACTATCGAGAACCATGCCTGCACCCGGGTAATCAACCCAGACAAGGTAGTAAATTATTTTACCAAAGAGAAGTGTGCGTTAATGCATATGTTATTTGATCAATTTAATAAGCAATATATATTTATGGGATTATTATGGTATGGGAATAGACACCATGTAGGGCTCGACTTGAGCGACCACCCCCAGTCATGATTTTATAAGGCAGTGTTTTATTGAATAATCCCGGACTGAGACGGTAATTAGAATTTAATCGTATATTAGTAACAGTTATTGAAAGAAAGAAAGAAAATGTTTATTCAGCATATAAACATGAGACAAATGCTAGGTATCCATAACTCTCCTAATGGAAGGGATTTAAGATACGTTTCAAGAAGTTGGCAAGCCTGTGAACGGTAGCAAGATTTCAATATGGTCTTAAATGTATGTATTTGTAATTGAATTAGGAATCTAAAGAAACCTGCTAAGTATCTATTTTAACAACAGGTAATAAAATCTATATAGTGTAACAGCAATGTGCAAGGAGTAGGAGCAGTCCTCAAATCAACTTCTGCTTTTAGCTTTCGGAGCGTCCCTTAATTATTGGCAATAACAAACTGATATGCATATCGCTTAATCAGTACCAATGCGTGCATTTTGTTTATCAATGCTAGCTCACGATGTGGCAACACCGCTCTCACCTTTCACGACCGAGTCACCTGCTAGATAAATCACCTGCAGCGGATAGAAATGTTCACATAAATTATTGTGGCACTATATAACGCATATCATTATGTGATACGCCCACCAGGTTTCTAGAGTACAGCGGGCTTTATGCGAAACCTTTATGTTGTTACAGGACCTCTTTGTTCCCGTTTTCTATAAAGCACTGGCCACTCTTAAAAAAAAACTTTTTTTATTTGAAGACACGCTGGCTATTTAACACATCGTAGAACGACACGAGTAAACCGCCATAAACGAAACTAATGGGATTCCAATTATTAAATTACCCATCATGTAGGTACACGTGTCGTGTGGAGTCGTCACAAAAACAGTGGGGCTAACACAATAGCTGATTAGAATGATAATTAACGCTTGTCTTGTCCCACTGATCTGTATACGTGGGTCTGTCGACAGTTGGGTGGGCGGGAAAGAGATGATACTATAAATATAGGTATGGTTAGGGTAGCTTTTGTATCAATTGAATTGTTTACCATGTCGGTAAATTAAAACATGCACGTGAGGTTTATTCCTTTAGCAGGTTGCGTTTATTTTTCAGGTAGAAGGGTTTTATATGTACTGGTTTGCTTATACGGGTTGTAGATAATTATCTTTTCTTTTAATTATGATTTGGGTATTTGATTGTAGTTTATCGAAATTATTAAATGTACTTTATCAAGATGGTCTTGGAGTAGTTTAGAAAAAAATCAAAGTTAACAAGTTTTATTGATATGCAAATGTGTGAATCTTAGTTATGGGATATCACTAGTTAACAATGGATTGATAACTTGTTTCTTATTCAGGCATTGAGCGTGTGTGCGATAATTAGTTACGACTAAAAACGTCATAGAATGCAACGAGGTGTCTTAATGTTGTAATTATCGTCGATAAATAATTCCAATAAAAAGATGTTAAAAACAGAAATGTAGACCACTCTTTGAAGACCTCCTACTAATGATGAAAATAATAAGGACGTGATCATTTTACGGTAATCCAGATAAGTCTCAATTTTTGATTTTTAAAGAATCTCTTAAGCCAAAGACGTTGAAACGCACGCAGACGTCAAAAGAGAGACGTATGGCGATAGAGAGTCCTCTGTCACTCGTAAGAAGCTTGGACCCCCTTTTACCTAACTCAAGCTTAATAGGTAGCTCATTTAGCGCGTGTAAGGAAGCGAGTCAAAATTTATGATTCTTGAAAGTTCTACAGCTATTTTAGGTAATTTGAAAACGCCTTTGTTTAAATTTAGTTATTAGATTATTTATTGTGTAAAGGTTATATTGTCTATCTTCCGTTAAAATCATATCATGATAATTTAACTAAAATTACTAACTAACATTTAGCTAACTATATAAAGTAGGCAACTTCAAAGTATTGATAAGCAGGGCAAAAAATAATTCACCGTTTGAATTAATATTATATAAGTTAATTAAATACTAAACCCTTCAGTTATAATTGCCCTGTAAACGTTTTTATCTAATTGTGCGACACGGATTTATTTCTTAGTAATCGGAAAACTGGCGTTCTTTTATACAGCAGTGTCCTCGCTGCTGTAAAACTATTTTCCCAAAGAAAGTACTTGTGCAATTATTGTTTCTCATAATCTATAGCGAGGTGTTAATGTTCGCTAGTAGGTCAAGTCGATTCAATGTAAATGCGCGAGCGTCGGCTGTCATCCTCGCAGTGCGCACGCGATGTGCACTTTGCGGACAGTCCTGGCATAATTAGCGCAGGGAGCCACTGTCGCATTCTAAACGTCATAGGCCGGGGATGTTAATGCCTGTAGCTTGCATATTTGAGAGTAAGTGTGCTTGTGTCATATTTGTTTGAGGTTTATTTTACGCGTGCCAGCTACTTGGATAAAAAGGCTACAGCTATGTGTAAAATGTAGCAATATAATAAAAAATAAATAAAGGAGGAAACCACTTTTTGTCACTGTCGCATTTTAACGTCGATTGCTTGATACGATATGTTGACAATTTTAATCGGAATCTTTAATCCTCTTCTTCCAATTTTCAATTTTCTCGCGGTCTTGTTGACCTATATGTAACTCTGTGTTTAATTTTAATTAGAATCTGTAAGGTACGGCGCTTTAAATAAAGATTTTTATTCAATTGAATGCTAGATATATCTTCATAGATTTTTTGCGAATAAGTGACGCATGAAAGGCTGAATTGGAGCGACTGTTTTTTTTTAGCAAAACGAAGTAAGTACCTTTAATAGCTGTGGAATTACCTAGTTTTTCTTAACATGAAATTTAAGTTATTAAACTTCTCAATTCTCGTAAAAGGAAGTTTTGAATCGATATCGCCATCATAAAAAGTAATTCTCAAGCAGTATTCAAGTATACAGTTGACGCATTGTCATTCTATTGATCATAGCGTGTGCGCAGGGTTTCTAGCGTTTCGTGCCAATGTCGTCGCCTGCACAGTTCAACTTTTTTTTATAGATCCCTGAAGGTCATGTACCCAATGGTCTGAGACCTCGCGTGTCTAAACATAAAGTTTATGCAAACAATAGAGTACATGGATTTATCGATTTAATAGTAACAAAATAACTATCCTTCATTGTTTTCTTAAGAATTACTTATTAACCTTTCGTTTTTATTTCTTTATTGTTGACTATGGCGGGGCTAATGATATCAAGTGCCATTAACGTTACAAATAACTTTATACGATAAACGCCACACACGAAGACCAAATGAGTAATTAAACTCTTTAATACAACCTACAAACGTTAATACCTCTAAAGTGATGTTAATCGCACGCTAATTTTTTATACCCAGTTTACGATTTAATCATTCTAATGACTATTTACATGGCTGGAAATAAAACAATAGAATGTAATGAGAGTAAAAAGTGGTTTGAATTTGGAATTACTTGACAACTCCGAGTGGGCACAATCAGGAAGGCATCCCGCTACTGATTGCAGTTCTCCCAACCCCTTATTACATTTACGCGCCACCATTAACCGTAATCAAGCTCTCATCACACACGAAGATGAAGGAAACAATAAAATGAAGTCTTATTAAAATAAACTTGAACCGCAGACCTCTAAAAATAGTTAATTTCATAAAGATCGCCAAATATGTGACTGGATCTTTATTATACATCTCTTTTTGAAAATACACCTTTAAAAAGATTAAAAAAAGTGTACATGTTATTTATACAAAACCAGAACGGCGATTAAAATAAAAACGAAGCGCATTCGAAATTTGATTTTAAAATGAAATGACAAGTGCGGAAACATTCAGAAACTCCCCCTCGCGCTGTTCCCTACGCAGTGAGTGCGTGCAACCCTTCATTACAACCTACGACTATTATGGCGCAATCAAGCACTCGGCACATACGCGAAACTGAGGAAACAATAAAACAAAATTGACGTATAAAACCACTCCTTGAACTAATTCCAACCTGAGGTTTTAGACCTGTCGTATAAAATACATTACCGACGTGATTTGTGTACGTACCTATTAAGCTTTGTTGTTATAAGTCTCTTTTCAAAAGTGAAAAAACTTTTATTTTGTATGTAACTTGAATAACTTTTATACTTTTTGTGTTAAATCTATGTTTTTTGTCTGAACATCATTAATATGGTTGCTTGTAGGTGCATAAATGTGATTACCAGCGCAGTCTTTCCCACTATAAACACGTTTAGAAATCGAAAATGGATCGTAAAGCAAGATGGCTGTTAGAATTGCTTCCTCTTTCATACGTAAGGAGACCGCGAGCAATAATTATTGAAGTGTAAAATTTACACTGACACACATTTACGAGGACCATACACGGCTGGCAGAATGCAGGCACCGCCATTTAAAACGATATTTTACGGCCCGGCCAATGTTTGCGATATGCTAAGTTAATGGACTTTATAAAGTTATAACCTTTCACGCGATTGACGCGATAGTGCACCCGACGCATGAATAGGTGATCTTAATTTTATCTCAGATGAGAGTTCCGGTCAATAAAATCCGTAGGCAGCTTAATGCGATAATGTGATCGGCCGATTGCCAACCGATAACGGTGGATCAATTATCTTTAACAACGGCGTAAAACCTAATTAAGAAAATAAAACACGTTCAATTTCTTATGGAACCACCTAAAACCGTCCAGACAGTGTGTAATTGATTTGTAAACTTATAGTTGTGGCATTTGAAACATAAAGAAAAAACAGAGTACTTTTTATCCTTAAAAATTGCGTGGGAAGATAGGTACTTAATCCGCACGGTAGAGGTCGGGATCACACCTAATAAAAAACCTACACATTACTAGGTAATGCGAATAATGTTTGCTACATTTTAAAATAAAAGTTGTAGGACGCAGTTTGATTTAAAGAAGTTAGAAAACTTTTCTGTAAGAAAAGACCTAACATTAAGTGCCAATTAGAAATAGGTACAGCAATAAAACTTATATTGCTCTCCAGGAAATTCTTCCACATATCCTCACTTTCACCCATTAAATTAAATAGTGTTAGTTAAAAGTGAACGTAATAATCCTTGCCTACGCTGGTAATATTTTACGAATCTAAATAGGATTTGCATTACAATGTCACAAGAACGATTAAATTCGTGACTCTCGAGCGAACAGTGCAGTGTTCTAGAGTGAGATATTCCGTGTAGGTGCATGTATCGGTATATATCGGTCATGTTTCACGAAATGTGCCGTTAAACGTGTGAGGAAACCGTGTACAGTAGGGTGGGACGTGATGAATCACAGTCTGAACTCGGTGAACCGCTGGGGTTAAGCAGCGGGTTATTTAAAACGAATTTTGTGGGTCGAGTCGAGAGGGAAATGATAAAGGACCGAATTATGTTAAAATTGGCGATTTACACAACATATTTTTTGCGATGATTAAGAATTAAGTAGGTACCCTATAATGGAATGGGTTAAAAGGTAACATCTATATTTATTTAGTAGGTACACGTTATGGACATTACTTATGGCAGGTCACATTTCAGTTTAAGAACCGGCCAAGAGCGTGTCGGACACACCCGAAAAGGGTTCAGTGGCCATTATGAATAAATTACGTAATATTTTTCAAAGGATTTCCTATTTTAGGCATATTTTATACCTTAGGCTGCTATTTACTCTTAAACTACTAAAAATTGTCAAGAAAACAACCGTTAAGTATAGTTTTCCTTGTAGTTGTGTTCAAATTTTTCCTCCAACCGGTTTAGATTTTAGAGGGGGGGAGGGGCACGCTCGATTTTAATGAAGATTTGCACTTTAAAGTTGAATATTTTGCAAAAAAATCACTCGTTATTTTGTAAAAATCGTTTTAGATGTAGTGTAGGTACACCCAAAAACAAGTAAGTAAGTAACATGATGTTTTTCATTCCGATAGGACTAAGTAGTTTTGTTTTCGTTCGAATAAGAAAAAACAAGTTCTGGAATTGACGACAAACAAATTTCTCGAGATACATGTTTAATTACTCATGAGGAACTTTTTATTACTAATTATTTATAATTACTCTTCACAAAACGACGGATATTACTGTAGTGCATATGAATCACGAAATGCATAAATGGTTGTCCAACGTAGCGTTAACAAGATCTTGATGCCGAGGTCAGTTTTTATTTATTTGATTTGGCGACCAAGTAAATAATTATTGTTCATCCAGAACAGCCTTGCCTTTATTATTGGCCTCAAAGTTTTTTATTAGTTAACCTTAATAAACACCTGTGGCGTTCAATATCCATTTCTAATCAGATCTTAGTTATATCAGTGCCTGTCTAATAAGAGTCAATGAGACTGTCCCGAACATAACAATTTTGTTGGACACCCTTTAACTTTGATATTTTTGTATAACACAACTTATTTTTAACGGCAAGACATGTCATAGAAACGAATTATTTGTTTTCAGCAAATTACCAATTTATTCAATTCATTACTTTCGCAACGAAATAGGCATGAAAAGATTAGTTATAAAATGTTTTTTTTTTGCTGGTATGATAATTATTTCGGCTTGTAGTATTTCTAGCTAACTAGGTACCTATGCGGAGTTCGATTTCCGCTATTTCTAATAGTTATCTAGGTATATTTAACACAACTTTGTTTGACCTTTAAGACTGTATTTTTATAAATATCACGGGTTAGTTAAGAAATTGGACTTACTGTGCGGCGGGGTGAGAGACAGCGCGGACACGGCTTGCGGCGGGACCGGGGGGTACATGTCCTGGTGCGGGGGGAACATGCGCGGCGGGGGCGCCTCCTCCGCCTCCTCGGCCTCCTGCTTCGGCGGTGACCGCGGCCGCGCCAGCCTCACGGCTTTCAAGCCACCATCGCCCGGAGACCTCCTCATAGAAAGGTTCTCAGGAGTATCCGATTCCCCTGAGCGGCGCCGCGGACGCGCTTGCTTGCGTCTCGGCTGGGGACTCGCCGGGCTCACAGGAGGTGACGCTGCCGGAGGCTCCACCGGAGCGCTGCACGGCGTCGCCGACCTCGCTTCCTCACGCTCATGGTCCGCCAACCCGCGGACCTGCAGCGACTCTCCCGCCCGAATAACAGACCCAAGCTGTTCCTGCGCTACTGACACCTCTCCACGATACATAAAGTCCACCACCGCCTGCACCTCCCATCCTTGAAAGTCTTTTAGCACGATCACCGGGTGCTTGCATGGGTTCTCGCTAAAGATCCGACGGAAGAGCGGGCTGCACGCGCCGAGCAAGACTTTGTGGGCTCGCACGCGACGCTCCGCGCAAACCAGTGTCACATCCACCAGCGTCTCTGCCTGAAGCAAGGCTTCAAAAGACCGGAGCAGATGCGCCTGGTGGTTATTCCAGCGTAAACTGTAGTGTTCCTCTGGCTTCTCCTCCATATTTGCGGTTAAAATCACGCACACGTCCCGTTCAAGCAACGCTAGACGGTCTCATCGCCGTGCGATATCCCAAACTCGATTGTTAATTTAGCACACTGACAGTTCGGACACTTCACAGCGCGGTAACATACGTGTGTCGCGTTCGGTGCGCGAGCGCGGAATGACTGAGGCTGCGAGCGGGCGCGCGGAGCGGCGATGTCGCGCGAATGCCGGTGCGTGCGTCGCTAGCGGGCCGGCCGGGCCCGCCCCTGGACCCGCCCCGAATCCCCTCCCCTCCCTCCCCCCGCACACACGTGTCACATTACCCGAATACCGACACATGTGACGCCTACTCCTAACATACCCACACCTATAGCTACATCCGTGACGCTTGACACTCCTACCTCTTATGTACGCGACATGTGGAAACCCGAAGCCTACCACCCAAAAGTTACGCAACCTAACGTGTACACACCCAAGCATGCGAGTACGCACGATGGTTTTATACTTGTGTTTATACGGGCTACAGAGTTCGTGGAAATCGTATTTTTGCTAGGGACGGGATGGTCGCGTGGCTGCGAATTTCATGGCCAGCTATGTTTATAGCGGGGTGCTGACCTATAAAGGGAACGAGGAAGTTGACGAAAACGGGGCGCCGGCTTACTCGACTATGGACTAGGAAATGGTTTTTACCGCGATACAAAACAGGCTTGTGCTATTAATTAGGATTAAGCATGTTTTTTTTATACAATATAGGCTTGCGTTTGGCCACAATCACGCCTGATGGAAAGCGAGGATGAGGCCTACGATGGAGCACGCTTGCCTAGTAAATGCTCATTCACCCTAGACTTGAAAGAGGCCAAATTGTAGTGTTCAGGAAACACACAGTCGCAGGCAGGGAATTCCACTCCTTTGCTGTGCGGTTGATGAAGGAAGAGCGAAAACGCTTTACAAATTGGTTCTTTTGATATTTACAAAATTACTTAAGCAAGTGCCTAATCAGTTTTGAACATCGATCAAAATCTTAGAAACATTTAGGGGTGTTGAGTAATCAGTTGAACTACTCCCATTGGTAACCTGCTCAAACAGCTATTCCAGAGTAATTGAAAGACAACTTGCATATTGCATAATGTCTGGGATAATGCAAAACCGCTTATCTACCATATGTAGATAAATACCGCGTATCTGCCCTACGTGTTGTTTCACAGGGAAAGGTTTTAACTCCGTTATCATCATCATCATTTCCGTCGTAGGACGTCCACTGTTGGACATAGACCTCTCCCAAGGACCTCCAGTAGCTTCGGTTGGAAGCGCCTGCAATTCTTTTCGGCCCTAACGGCCATCTGTTTGGCCTGCCTATTGCCACTTCAACGAGCTAGTCCGCTTAGCTATGTCGGTGACCTTCACCTTCGTTCTTCTACGTGTATCGTTTCTGATAACCTCATACCTATTTTTTTATTTCGACTTATTCTGAGCAATAGTTAGGTAAGGAACCTACGTTACGCGGATTTGCACTACCCTCAAAGATAAACCACAAATCTAAGGAAATTTATTACTTAAATTAGTTATACTTACGTTTGTACTATTACTTATTCTGTGCTTACTTATAGTAAGAACACTTTATACTCATATGAGCTATGTTTATTTGCTATACCTAGCTACTTAGATTTAATGTTATTTTTTAAATGATTATAGTGATTATTGCGGATAGGTACCTGTTTATAATTAGTCATTTGTTATTTCAAATAAATACGTGATAGATTCAATTTAATTTGGGAAAGTTTAGGAACGCCAACTGTGTAACAAATGTAACGGTAATGACATAGTCGACATATGGGTTTAAAATGAGTATGTAATTAAAGAAATCATTATAGTATAGGAAATAATTGATTTCGGAAATTGGCAATCAATATGTGAGTATAAGTTTCTTACATCGCATTAATTAAATTGCCATTAACTTTATAACTGATGACGCGTGTAACATTGAGTAAGATACATACCTACATTAAAACAATACTGTTGACTACACTACACTTACTGCATCTAGTAGGTATGATATTGTTCACAAGCCTTTTTTAACGAAGCTTATATAGTGCCCCACTGCTGGGCAAATGCCTCACCTCTTGACCTCCACAACTCCCGTTCTGGCGCTGGTGAGTCCTTGATACATGTCATGTCCGTCCAATTCGTCCCGCCATCTCCTTCTCGGTCTGCCTCGACGTCGCTGGCCCGGCCTTTAGCCATTAAAATTATGAATTAAATCTGATATTTGAATTGAAATGCTAGGATTTGGAAAAATCCCGCGGGAATTCCCGAAAATTATAACTTGGTGTTCATTAACTTTTCCAAAACACCCGCGCCATTAATCATGTAGGTACGTACCTATCCGAACTTATTCCAAAGCTCAAAAACTTTATTTTTTACCCGACTGCGAAGAAGGAGGGTTATGTGTTTGACCCGTATGTATGTATGTATGCATGTATGTTTTAAAAAAGAACCTTGTTCGTTCCATAGGTGACCTTTTCTTTCCCCGGTCATGTTTTGGCATGGCTATACGAGGAAACGCAGCCTTTATGGGCACCCTGCCCATAGCGACCTGTGCGGTAGGTTTTTAAAAATTATGGCTTGTAATACGTTAGTTTTAGTTTTTTATTTATTTTGATGTAAGTATTTTGCATGTCGTGTTATCTTTATTCCAGCTATCTACAATAAACACGAAGCGTTGAGAGTTGAAGAGTTGAGATGTGGGCAACCGGTGGATGCAAGTTGGCGAGTTGTCGTTCATTGTGGCATTCTAAGGGGAGGGCTTTGCTCAGCAGTGGACGTGCTCTGGCTGATGTTGATGCTGGCAAAAAGTAGGTACCTACAAAATGTACCTACCCATATTTGTAATAGTCCAGCTACTCCTTTGGCCTAGACAGGGATGGCAAGGCCACTGACCCCGATAAATATAAGATGCGGAGGTTGCTGTAGGTACATAGCTAACTAGAACTCGCTACGTAATGAAGTTTGAAACAGCTACTTATGACTACATATTTTTCCTTTTTGCAATATCTTTTTTTGGCGATGGGACTTACTTACATAGACTGAGTTAAATTACGATGATATTGCTGGGTAGAGTTGTAGTTCTAATGAAATTTTCCACATAAATTCTGAAAAATATGATTTGAACCCCGATCCTTTGCTGGAGAGGCCATAGGTTAACAAATATGCTAGGCTATGGGCGTCTTTTTGGATATATTTTTGTATATGTGGGTGCAAACGAAGGTCGCTAGTTCTCCAAAGAACCAACAGTACAGTGTAGTTGAAAAGTTAACAAACTGTAGTAACACTAAAAGTATAAGACATGCTAGAAACAACACATCGACATAACAATATACATAACACCTCAATCCACCAGTTACTTTTTATGCGATGTTGCAAACAAAGTCGTAACATTAAGGAATAACATTGTTTGTAACACAAACGTAACGTTTTACTAATTTTGTAGGTTAGGTGTAAAATAATATACCACTAATATTATAAATGCGAAATTAACTGTGTTGAACAAATAAATGGTTTTGTATTTGTATTTGAAAGTTTGGATGTTTGATACACCATCACGTAAAAGTGGTTGAAATGAAATGCAATTTGGCACCACATAGGATAATTTTTATCCCATAAATTTACATAGGTACCACGATATAGCGATATGGCGGTATTTTCTTTCTTTCTTTCGATAAATGAATTCTTCGCAGGCAATAGCTATAGGTAAACTTCGCTTATTTTAGCATAAGCGAAAGGGTTCACAATCTTGATCAGTCTTACAGTACGAAACAATAACTACTTATTGAACACCAACACATAGTAAGCAGGACAGAGAACACAGGTATATTATAATAGAGGTTTTCTAAGGTAAGCAATTAGGCGGCCTTTACTATGGACAGGACAAAAGTAAAAAATAATTTTTATCAAGTATTTTTCAGATTACTAATAGGTAGGTACTATACAATTGTTACATATTTATTTGCTGCGACTTATTTGTCAAAATGTTTTGTTATCAAAAAGACACGTCAAAATCCCTACCTTCTGTCTAATGCTAAAATAATCGAAGTGTTTTTCAAATTATTAGTTAGCACAGATTATCTGTAAGTGGTTCTGCCTTATTTTTATTGTTTGTAAATGTATGAATGTTGCGTGAATATTTTTCCTTTCTTTAATTTACCATACAGTTATTCTATTCTAATGAGTTGTTTGTCTTAATTACCATTTGACATAAATAGCTTGAAGTTCGTAATTAGACAGTTGAATGAGAACTACTAATTAAAGCGAGTTTTTGATAACAGTATGTTTTTATTCTGAAGAACAAGAAGTTTTTTTTAATTATACGAAAACTACTAAAATACAATTGAAAACGGGAAAGTTGTTGGGGCTGGGAATCGATCCCAGTTCCTCATCGTTCCCTGGTAAGTGTTACTTACCATACCATAAAATATACACCAACTCGAGAAGTTGGTAGAGTCATGTGGGGTAAACGTACGCAGTAGGTAAGTGTACGCAATCACATAGATGTCGGACTGAAATGTATGGGATTACGTATACCTACTTAGGTACCCACTGCGTACATTTACCCCAGATGACTCTATAGTTACTTATGAGTACAAAGCGAAATTTCTAAATGTGTTCTCGAAACAGTTATTTTTAACTCCCGACCCAAAAATGGGTTTTTATAAGTTTGACCCCAATAATATATCTGGCAGCCTGTCTGTCGGTCTGTCTGTCTGTCTGTGGCATAGTAGCTCTCAAACGGATGGAACAATTCAACGTGAACTTTTTTACGTGAAACTAGTTTCCTTGCGGTGGCTCTCATCAGTGTAGGTAAGTACCTACCTATATAAGAAAAAAAAAACTGTTTAGGCTTTTTTGAGACATTGAACTTTGAAGTAACGGGGAGTTTCCGACTTTTCTAAGTTTTCGAAGGACTTTAATTCATGAGCCACATAGAACCTTTTCAAAGGAAACGTCATTACGATTTTCCTTGTTAAGTAATGCGATGTCACTATGTCATCTACTGTGAAATGGTTCCATGGTGACTCATGAATTAAAGTCCTTAGAAAACTTAGAAAAGCCGGAAACTCCCCGACATTGTCATTTCAAAGTTCAAAGAAAGTCCTTGACCGTACCTAATTTGCAAATATAGTATTTATCTCGCTATTGTGGTTATTGTCTTTGGTGATTTTGTTGTTTTTAATCTTACCTTAAATGCAGCGTTCATTTATCCATTCTGTATAGGTACGGGCAGAGGCCCATTTCACGAAGCTACAAGTTACAATTTAAAAGCGGTAGTCTCTTTTCAATGCATACTGTTAAACAAAGACTACCGCTTGTAAATTGTAACATGTAGCTTCGTGAAATAGGGCACAGGTCTGTAACTTGTAGGCACATTTTGTCTTCCGTAGTGTTACTTATTGTCACGTAGTTGCACCAAACACACATACTTAGCCATTAAACAATTATATTTGTAACATAGGAATTACTGCCCATGGGAGAGAAATGGCATTTTACAACCAAACCTAACGGTTAAACAGGTATGCCCCTATCAGTAACCAACATCCTTTGTTACCTCCGAGAATTGTACCTCTTGGGTTTTTACAGCGATAAGGTAGTACCTACGACATGTAACAAAACAATTAGTAATGTGTTAGTTGGTATTGAATGTTTATTTATTCAGTTGAATTTAGTTGTCAAGTTTTCAAACTTAGTGATATTCAATCATTGTTAATTTACTCTGAACGAGGGTATAGGGTGCATTTTCCACTGCATAGAAAATTAGAGTGTACTTTACTAGACTTGAGCGACGAATTGGCTATTTAATAGCCGAGAAGATTTTTGCTAAAGCTACCTCTTTACTCTTAATTTGGCAGTGTACAGAATATTTGACAAAATTTAAGGCTTGCTTTTTGTTTTTTATTACATAGAATTTTTAGGACTCCAAAATTACGACGAGGCTTGGAATCACGAACTTTTTTATTTTTGTTAAATTAAGGGTTAATGACGTCACTCATAGACATGTGCTGTGCGCTGTCTCATTTGCAGGGCTTGGCTGATCGGGATTTGATTGCCAGGTGATTGTGGCTTGATAAAGTACTTGACTGAGCAAAAATCTAGAAAATGGACTAAAAACAGGCTAAAAAACCGCTTAATTCACCTCAAAAAAGGACAGTTGCGAGTCTCATAATTTCTTCGTTTGCTACCTTACAGATTCAGTCTAAGAGCGAAAGAGTAGTCTTGTGGGGAGTTCGCCCTTCAGGCTCAGTCCAACCCTGGCTCCTCGACTTTCACCTCTCTTATCGGATATTGGCCATCGCTTATTCATATTAACTACCAATTGTTGCCCACTAGCCCAAGTGCTACTCCTTCCCTCACTGAACCTTTAACGCAGCAAACGTATAAATTATGAGACTCACACTGTCATTTTTTGAGGTAAATTAAACTGTTTTTTAAGCCAGTTTATTGTCCATTTTCTAGATTTTTTGCTCAGTCAAGTACTTTATCAAGCCACAACCACCTGGCAATCAAATCCCGATCAGCCAAGCCATGCGTGCCCATACATCACGCCGAATTACTTTACGTGTGTACCATTAGAACCTGATAACATCTGACCTCACTTAATGCAAACGTGGCAAAACACGCGCGGTATAATGTAGACGGGGCGGGGGAAGTTTTTTCATAGAAACTTAAAAAAATATTATTTAGTTGATCAAAAGTCAAAGTCAAAATATCTTTATTGTGTCTTAAAATACAGCGTGTATTTTTGGTACAGTCACCAGCACCAATATCTGACACAACAAGCGTGCATAAATATCTGATAGAACTCTATTTCTAGGGCCGGAAGGACGTGTCAGATATTTTTGCACGCTCCGCTGTGGCAGATAAGAATGCTGGTGACTGTACAACCACAAAATTTCAGGGTAGTTAGTAAAGGCCTAATAAACATACTTTTATATTTTAGTAAAAAACTGCGAGTTTTTTTCTTTATAAAATAAATTAGCATTCAATGTACTACTTTGTTTTTTTTAAATTCGGAGTGTTACTTGCTGACGTGCCAGCGGTTACAGAACCGCTTCTCCCTTAAACAGTCAAGGACTTTAATTCATGAGCCATCATGGAACCTTATCAAAGGAAAGTCATTACGATTTTCCTTGCTAGTTAATACGATGTCACTATGACGTTTACTGTGAAATGGTTCCATGGTGGCTCATGGATTAAAGTCCTTGACCATATCAAATTATTGTACACATTACATTCCCTCTAAAAAAAATACGATTTGGTAGTTAATGCTAAACTTAAAATTTATGCAATATCGCTACACATCATTAAAACCCAAATCTGGTTCTTTTTGTGTTTTTATTTATAATACACATTGTATTATTGAGCCGAATTCGCCCGGCAACGCGCTTTAAACACAAGGGCTGTTAATTGTAATTGAGGGGTGTAATTACTCTGTCATAACACTTGTTACGAAATAGTACATAATTCGTGTGCGTGTTACGTTAGAACAATCTTATTTGTACTTTAATGCATCTTAATAAAGTAAAGGTGGAAGTTTTTCTTGAATGGTGTTTTATGATAGTAGAGTCTTGATGTCGGTTGTTGGTTTAGTTCGGGTAAAATACGAACGAAATATTTTGTCGACCTCAATTAAAATATCCTTAAAAACTTTTACAAAGGGCAAACTTATCTAACCAACCTTACTAGATATCACGAGTATGCACTTTGTTTACTCTCTCTAATAAATAAGGACATAAACAAAACTGATGCGCGATCCAAGTTGAAACCTTTTCACAATCAATTTCATATTAGTTTTACTGACAGATGTAGGGAATGTAAATACTACATTTGGAGCGGAAAGGTTTTGAGTTTCTTCGATTAAACTAAAACACGTATAAAACATAACTATAAATATATGTAGTTATGACGCTCATATAGCAACGGCACGTCGGGAGTTACGAACTATACTTGACACTTAGATTAGTTCGCGGTACATAACTTCTTGGTATTTTTATTACGTTTGTCGTATTGTTTTTATATTTCAGGACCGATTTACGCTTTAAATGTACGTACGTATCATAATTTGGCACGAAATTGGCACCAAATAAATTAAAAAGACAGAAGTGTAAGGATTTTCGGCTCTAGTTAGACGTTATCTATTCGGACATTTTTTGGTGTAGCCTGGAATATGTCCCACTGTTGGGCAAAGACCTCCCGTTTCCTCCACCACTCTTCCCTATCCTGGGCATGCACCCGCCAATTGAGCTGAAAAGCGCTGAGGTACTTAGTCCCGCCATCTCCTCTAATAGAAAAAACTCTCTCTCCTCATTCGGACATTAATAAAAATTGTATTTCAGTATATACGTAAGCAATTTTGGGCTTATTCACGTTTTATGTAAATAAATGGAATAAGAGCTGGTTACTTAAACACTTCGTACTTACTACTTAATAAAACAATCCTTAGCCTTAGGTATATTTAGCCCGTGGAGCGCTTTTTAATTTTCAGCTAAGAAATATTTTATTCATTCGAGATATCAGATTTAAGCATCTTACCAAGCATAAAGCAACTAATGCTGATTTGTGCTCTAATCCAGGATTAGCCGACCACCTTGTGTATAACTTACGACTCAGTGGCAACCGTATTTAGAAACGGCTATCGGCTAAGACATAGGTACCAACATTGTAACGTCTAAATCAAGCAGCACCTATCATCGTACACAAAACTGCACTAAATCATTGCATTACAACCTCTGCGTGTATAGCACGCTTTACGTTTGTCTATGCCCGTTAACGACGTGTATGGCCGCTGCGGGTTGTCTATGGTGGGCATAGACAATGCAGATCGGCAGAGCGCGGTAATGAATCAGATGTGTATCGGCGACGTGTGAGAACATACGGCCAAAATACAAGCCGTAAATACTGGCTCGCGTGCGCCCAGATTTGATTTTGGAACTGATAGAGCTGGCCGGTTGGAGCGAGGCAGCGTTTGAAATTGGAACGTTGTACATTTGGAACTGTCATTTAAACGGTTTCCATTTTTGTTACTATTGCTGTCGCTCTACTACGCTGTTGATTCTCGTTGAAAGTTTGAATAGCATTCGACCGAGTAAATATGTATTAATTTCTAATGATGTGTGATATTGATGAATGGTGAATATATTTTGTTTGGAAATATACTTAATAATGTTGTCATTAATCAACGTTCAAATCAATTACTAAACAAAGCTTTGCAATACTGGCAACTTAATTCTGCTCTACCTAGCTTAGGCTCTAGAAATGACTCTGAAATGACAATTTTGGATCCTATAATTATACCATGAAGTTATGTCAGTTAAAAAAAACAAAACATTCTTAGCTCTATGGCAAATTCGTGCCCACACGAGGCCCGCCCCGGGCGCACAAAATAAAAGTTAAAAGCACAGACTTTGATAAGCGCCGAAATTTTCAATGTTTTCCCTCCGCTCGGAGTTAGCCTGCCATGTTGGTACACTGTACAAGTTACGGGCATTAGTACACGTGCAGATGTAAAGTGGCGAAGTTAGCGTAAGGCAGGGCTAGTATGGAGCAGGCTTAATATCCCTTTGAAAGGTTTGTTAGCTTGTTACGTCTAAACCCCTGATCCGATTTAGATGAAATTCAGTAAATAGATAGTTAGACCCCCGGGATAAAAACTATCCTATGTACGATTATGACACATTATGTCCTTACATAGGATAGTTTTTAAATTGGAAAATTGCATAGTTCCCGCGGGATAGCATAAACGAATTCGGCGATAGTTTGATTATACCTACTTAATTGTATAAATACCCTGCTTCAGGCAGTCGGGTAAAAAAGATGGGATTTTTTAATACTACAGGTAAGGTATAAAATTTTTATAGAAAATTATGTGTTATACTTGTAGAGTTATCAAGCAAAATGAACGAAATGATTCTTATCTGTATGGTACAATACAGATATTAATCTTTACTGACATCACATCACAAATCAGTACAATAACTTAACATCGAGATTTATACACCGTGTTTTTTACATATCCGTTAATTTCGGCAGACGACTCAGTTCATTGATATGAACTACCTGATAATTAACTTTTTCGCGAAATAAAAACAAACATTTCTTTTTTCAAAATAAAATACTTTTTTCTTGCGTATAATAGCTTGTTAAAACAAACTCAATATGTGTGAATCAAACACGGATTAGCTATGTACTTTAAAAAAAAAACATAAATTAAGGACCTTTGCGCTGTTTTGTTGCTAATAATTAATTATCTTAACTCTTGGTTATCTTTTGAACAGTAACAGTTAGGTCACTAGTGTCTTAGAGAAATTAACTTCATTTGACCTGTAGAGTGTCCCCTTAAAGTTACCGGATATCAAAAATAGCACGGCGTATCGATTTGGAGAATGGTTTTTCGCTTACAGGACCCTAAAAACATGGTAACATGTAGGTACATACATTAGAATAAAGATGAATTGACAAATCTCTTAAACCTATTCACAACGCGATTTTATAACACCATCTCTATTCTATCTCTACTTTATCAATCTCGTACACGATATAAAGTTGTTTCTGATGCAAAAATAAACGCCCGCCAACCCGTTTAAGGCCCATTCACACGATAGCATGGAACGTGGAAGTTTGTACACGTGTGTTTTTTACTATTTTGCAGCTCGCTTGTTAACTGTTGAAAAAAGTTTTCTAGTTTAGGCTGGTTCGTGAAGAACATGGGGTAAGTTTATGTAGTTGTATTATGCTGAAGGATGTAAATTTCTATTTTTACAGAACTTATAACACGAAAAGGTTTATTTGGCTAAAGCAGTGTTTTTCAAACTTTGTTAGAAAAATATTTGGCGATCCCCTGCCTACCTCCACTTACAATTATTTGTATCATCCTACCCTACGTTAGTTAATTGAAAATACAAACATTGAATATCATACACAATAACAGTTAGAGCATTTTAAAGATACCGCGACGCACAGTTTGAACTACACTGGGCAAAAGCGTCTATTTTTAAACAACTTCGGAAAAATTCTTAGGCTAAACAAAGGCCTCCTTAGAACGCAACAATAAACGACAACTCGCCTCTTGCATCCACCGGTTGTCGGCCCCGCAACTCTCACGATGTCATCAGCACCACTAACATGAGTTTACAGTGACCTTACTCGATAGCGACGGCGTAAATTATTTGTAGAGGCGCTGTACAATGCTCCATACAAATAATTTACGCCGTCGCTATCGAGTACGGTCACTGTAAACTCATGGTAGTGGTACAGTCCATTTAGTGGAAGGCTAACGCTTCGTCTTCCGGTGCGCGCGGTCGCGACAGGATTTTCTTCTCCAACGGTTATCTAATATTGTCACTGTATTGACGAAATCACGTTTCTCAGACCATTAAGTCAGCAAAACTGACCCCTAAAATAATGTTTGTAAAGTTCCCTCAGTAAAATTGACGGAGGATGATGAATGATGATGATGATGACGGTTAGTTACGAAAAGGTAATACGTTGGCAGGCGTGGACTGACAATAGGTATTGCTAGAGTTGCGGGGGATGTAAGGGCAAGCTGCCGTTCATTGTAGGGTTCTCAGGAGGAGGCCTTTGTTCAGCAGTGGACATCTTGCGGCTGATAATGATGACAGTTTACTCACGAAATAATTTATTACCCAGAGCCGATAAGGCTGTCGCCACTTTGTCTTCTCTGCACGCATTTTTGGAAGTAAATACAAATTAAAAGTATTTATACTCTTATAGTTTTTTTTCTTATTGATATTAGCCACTTATAACGACAAAAAAAACCGAGAAGCTGTAATGGTAGCCTAGTGGTTTGATACCGAGTTGAAATCTTAATATGGACATGATTTTAATTCCGCGATCTTGTTCCAAAAAATACTTCTATAGAGTATTGTATATTTTTAGATAGATGTTTAAACATTTAGTAAACGCATATTATTATTCGTTGAAGAAATATTGATACACTAACCCCCTTATTCATAAAACTTAACAAGCCTATGTTAACTAACAATTGCTTTGTCCCTTTCTAACAAATACAAATGTCGAAGTGACAGATAAGGACAAACGAATTTTAGCGGCATTTTAACTAAAATAGGTTTGATTGTCGTTTATGAATAAGGGGGTAAGTCAATATTTTTTATTTGAGCCTAAAATCATGAGGCATCCCATCTTAGGCCTCTAGGTTGGCAACGCGTCTGCAATACCCCTGGTGTTGCAGATGTTTATGGGCGGTGGTCATCTCTTACCATCAGGAGACCCATTTGCTCGTTTCCATCCAGTCAAATAAAAAATATATATATATATTAATTCTTATTGTGAGAGGAGGACTGTGCCCAGCAGTGGGACATATATAGGCTGGGACGATGATGATGATAGTTGAAGTTTCTAATCCGCACTGGACCCACGTGGAAACTACAGCCCCAGCCCTCTGATTCTGGGAGGAGGTCTGTGCTCGGCAGTGGAACGAGTATAGGCCGAAGACAACCAGCCACATACTTAACCCTTTCAGACCCGGCCAATACAATTGTGCGGGTCATAAGGTTGAACTTTTTTCGACTTCTAAGCGCTAGGAGCGAACGGGCTCAACGTCGCATGATTGTGCGAGTTTCAGATCACACCCCCCAACCAAAATTTCGTGCCTTTGGGAGTCGGCGTACAAGTGCGAACTTGCTGAGTTCAGTGTACGGTCATGCTCCTGACTTTTACGAAGGTAAGTAAATTAAATCTGTTTTTTTTCTTCCGGAGCGTACATTATTTGTTATTGGGTAAGAAAACTAGTGTTTTTTGTACGTGTTTGTGCTCATTTGGATACCATTGGCTTATTTATTGCCGCTGACATGATGTAATGAACTTTTATGACACAATTGTGAGGGTAAGGGCCAAACTGTATTATGAATCACCAGACTGTTTTTTGGATTTTCAGTGTTTAATCACAATATACAGGGCTTTGAATGATGCTGATATCACGGGCCTCCTCAATGGTTCTAGTGATGATAGCAGTGAGGACGAGCAAGACGTTTTATTACCCCCAAACAAAGAAATGTCCTCCTCATCATCGTCAGATGCAGCGGAAGCAAGCAGTAGTAGCAAAGAGGATAAAGCACCCCTGAGTTCTTTAAGATGGAACAAGAGAAAATTCAACAGTAACTCCGTTCCAGAAGATACTCATCGTTTAATTGCACCCGTGAAATCGCCAGCAGAGTACTTTGAAGGCATACTTTACCCCTGAACTTTTGAAAGAATTTGTGATGGCTACAATAAAAAAGTTGATTATTGCAATAAATAACTTTCGTTTGATAATGTTTTCTTTGGTTTTATTCCTTTTTAATTCGCTAATTTACGCAAAGGATGGCTCCAGTCGAAACAATTGTGACACTCACAATTGTAACATAGGGGCCAAGTTAACACAATTGTGTGAGAGTCACAATTGTGCGGTTTGGCTGATGGGCCCCATAGCACACGATCGTGGGTGTCACAAAAGTGTCAGTAAGAATAGAGGCCCGTTATGATACAATTGTTGGCGAAAAAATTTTCCACGATGGAGCCGGAAAATCCGGAAAATGACCCCGGATTCATCATCTACGCCCCAATTTTACTCAAAGTAATTCTTTTTTTGTATGCAAATTATCGTAGTTTAAGTGCCGGTCTGAAAGGATTAAACAGATATCAGCATTTAGTCTTGGTTCGAATATGAATGAACACTTCCAAGGTGGTTAATTTTAATTTGTTTGTCGAGGTTTATGAGAAAAGTTTTTTAACTTTCGGCTATTCAAATGAAATGGGGCCTTGAAGCACATGCGCATTATTTTAAAGCTTAAAAAAAAGGTTTTCCTACAATGGTCACGCATCCTGTCCATAACATTCGAAACAATAAAACTTACCTGGGTTTTACCATTTCACACATCTCCGGACAAATTGTTTAAAACTTTAAAACTAATGAACAAAAGAGTATGTATTACACACGTAGCGGTATTGTAGGTACGTTTGTGTGCCGCGTTTGGGGTAGGAAAAAAAAAAGGTTGTGTATGATTTTTGTCTCCTTGTGAAATGTCACTTTGCCTCGTTGTGGTTTCGCTTTCGTTTTAAAGTTTATTTCTGTTCGAGTGATGTTTGGTAATTTTATTGATTTTACGTCGCACACGCGAGCCGTAATTATAATTACATCTTCAACTATAATCCGTATGTGTAAGTGCATTAGTACCTATTAGAAGGAAGAAAGAAAGAATTTATTTGAAATATAACAAGGTTACAATTTAGATTCATCGGCGGACTCCGCACTAGACTCTGGGCCTGTATCGCGGAGACCAGAGAATTTACAATTTACAGCAGTTACTTAAGTAATTGAACTACTTAATACTAAGTTGACACAAAGCAAATTCTTAACCTAAATTGGGCGTGTGTGTGTGTGTGTGTGTGTGTGTGTGTGTGTGTGTGTGTGTGTGTGTGTGTGTGTGCGTAGATGTTTAGTCGTTCTTAAGCCTTTGAGCAAAAATTTAACCAAAAATATCTGAACACGCTTCTACGCTTTTGCTCCAAAATTTTAGAGCTAGACTGTACGTCAAATTGAAACTGTTCAATATTGTAAAACAATAGTTGGATCAAAATTCAAAATCATGATACCTATTACGAAAACAAAACCACTGTTAGAGACAAATAGATCTTTTTATTGGTAAGGTAATGTTTACTTTCATCATTCATACATACTCGTTAAGTTTGTTGTTGATTTTAACTGCCTCTTTGAATTTTGCCGTTGCAAGACACGGAGAAACAAATCATTTTACTGTACCCAGCAGGCCTGTAAATTTTCTAAATAAGGAGCCAAGTCACAACCGTAAGCGGCCGTATCGAACCCTTCCACGAATTTCCATGAAAAAATGTATGCGGAGCGACTAGAAATCTTAGCCCACATTGTCACTGTCTCCAACTGCCATGTTCTGCGCCAGTAAAACACACGCTTTTAACCGTCCACCTTACACACGAATTCGGAAGTCCAGATAAGCGTTAATGGATTGGCTGACATAAATGTGACGTCACTCCACATATTTCAAACGTCGCATGTCGGAGGTTGCCAATTAACAACGACCTGCGATTAGCACCGCCAGGCTCCCTGAAGCTTCGTGATTCAGTTGAAGCGCGAAAGGAAGGGTAGGTCTGTTATAACTGGTGGTAATTCAAGGTGGGTTATCTGATACCTCAAGGGTTACATTTAGCCGCTATGCGTGGACTGGCTCACGCGTTAGAGGCGATAAGATCGGACGCATTAGCATTTTCGGCGGTAGATTTCGGCTGTCTATGAGGTCATGTGTTTTTGATAGGTCACACGCGATGGTACATCGTTACATGCGAAAATAGGTAAGGTTTAACTGCACGCGGGCTGAGATCGCCAGATTGTGGCTGACGTGTGGTCTAATCTATGTAGCTTAATCTAAGTTAGTACAGGTGTCGTCATTATATGTATAGTGTTATCATTTGTGTATCAAAAATAACTTGATGTACATGTAGGTAGGGATACAATGTACCTGGGGTTGTTTTTAGATTTAGAGTACCTACTACCTAGATGTTGACAGATTAGAATGCAACAACATTTTAACCGCGGCATCGCATGCGTAAACCATTCATAAAAAATCCCGTTTGAATTTCCAACCATTACATTGTGGATTTCATTTCATTGAAGTCGTGGTGGTCTAGGAAGCCGTGGTGGTTTGACCTATCGCCTCTCAAGCAGAGGGTCGTGGGTTCGAACCCCGTCTCGCACCTCTGAGTTTTTCGAAATTCATGTGCGGAATTACATTTGAAATTTACCACGAGCTTTGCGGTGAAGGAAAACATCGTGAGGAAACCAGCACAAACCTGCGAAGCGATTCAATGGTGCGTGCGAAGTTCCCAATCTGCACTGGGTCCGCGTGGGAACTATGGCCCAAGCCTTCTTGTTCTGAGAGGAGGCCTGTGCCCAGCAGTGGGACGTATATAGGCTGGGATGATGATGACATTGTGGATTTCACTAACGATGCATAAAAACATCCACGCCAAACAGCACCATGCCACTGCTGCGAAGTACTTACCCTCCAAATTAGTCCAATCAGCCAGCCATATTGCATAAACTGTTCACCATAAACAATCTAAATCATAAAGGTGTTAGCAACATCAGCCACAATTAATGTGTGGGGGCATTAGGGATCAACGCGACATGAGCTGCCGGTTAACTCCCCATTCTGAGTGTGAATCGGCCCTTGGTTAATGTCGATTATAATTGTTGGAACTGAAGATTAGTTTTATGGGAACGATTAGTGCTCACGGCTCCGAAGGGAGACGAGGTTGTTGATTAAACTTGCCACCAAAGCCAATTTGGCGGCAAGTTTGTTTTTCTATACTATGATGAATGATATACTGAGCAGCAAAAAATCTGGCCCTCAAATGTATGCAGCAATAGGTAATTTTGTATGTAGAGTGGGCCAAATTTCTTAATTCAAATCAAATTCATTTATGAGCTTATAATTAGCTTGCAACGTTTATTCGGTTTGTTAATGTCAACTCTTTCAACTTAACTCAACTTTAGTCGGCGGATTATGCGGGTAACATCAGCCAAATAAGTGGTCTATCAAATTTTAAACAAGATCCTATCAAATGAATATGTCGCTAAAGTTGAATTTTCAAGTTGAATGACACGTCTATTGGCATGATTGTTTTATGACATGCAAACGATTATTAACTTTAGGGTGGTAGGCCAGATACGAGTATTTAGCTGATGGTCTACATCTAGATCACAGAACAATGCAAATAAGTACAGTTAATATAACCTAACCTTAGGAAAGTTCTAAAATCCCTGACATTGTCTTTTCAAAGTTCAGTAACTCAGAAATGGATAAACCGATTTTAATGAAACATAGCTAACAACCACTGCAAAGAAACTCGCTTTCACGAAAAAAACACATCAAACTGGATTTATCCGTTTGAGACCTACAATGCCACAGATAGACAGACAAATATTTTTGTGTCGGGGCTTAAAAAGATACCCATAAAAAAGCTTGCGTTAAAATGAATTTCTGCTCAAACTTATTTAATTTCCATTTATTATTAGTACATACATATGTATGTATTAATAAAAGCCTCAACATTATACCTATAGACAACATGTAACTATGTTAAGGTAGTTAATAATGGACTAAAGCGGGGGCGTCGATTCCAATATGCACTCATGTTCGCTTAATTACCACGACATGGGAATGGCGGCCCGCTTTGCTTTATCAAATACCTATAATTAATAGCGAAATGCTGATAGTAACCCAACGATAAGATAATTTAACTTATAATTTCTAAAAATTTTGATGCTGTTTTGTATTTATTGTCTATTTTATGCATGGATATTTTGAATTTTAATTATATAGTTTATACCACAGATATAGATTACACACTAGATTACGCAAATGCATCTAGGTACTTCGCGTGTCCGAACCCCGACCAAACGTCGAGGTTGGCCCCATACAAAGACTGACCGCTAACTGACTAATCATGGCTTATAGTGACTGACTCGAGCCCCACGGCGCGGGCGGGTGGCGCATTTGAATCGATTTTGCGCGGACATCGGGGAATTCACATCGCTAATTCGCTCTTGAGACGTCACAGTAGATATAAAAAAGTGACACGGTTGGTTTTCATACAGATTGAGGTGTTTGCGTTATCTAGTGTAATCTATATCTGTGGGTTATACCTATATGCCTTATCGCTTGAATCGTTACAATTGGTAAAAGGTGTAGTGTCACTGTACGGGACAGGCCTAGAGCTACATAAAAGTACTCTGTGAGCCTAGCCTAGTGTTGCAGTTGGTGTTACGGGATATTGTTTTTAAGAAAACTGTCGCAGTGCTATATTTATTAGATCGTTTTAATTTATTCACCATCTCATCATATCAGCCATAGAACGTCCACTGTTGGACGTAGACCTCCCCCATTAGACCTCCAGTTGCCTCGGTTCGAATTTAAGCGGTTTGCATCCACCGTGAACCCGCAACTTTAACCAGGCGATCCGTCAGTTTATTCATGAAATGTAAATGAATTAACTGTTTAAATTTAATTCTTATTCTTATAAATTGGATTACAATATTGTTCACTAAAAACCTGCTTTCAAGTAAAAAAAACCGCATTCAAATCGGTCCACCCGTTTAAGAGCTACGGTGCCACAGACAGACACACACACAGACACACATAGCGGTCAAACTTATAACACCCCTCTTTTTGCGTCGGGGGTTAAAAATAAAATTTGGTGTCAAGTGCCCCGTGGTATTAATTTATTATTTAATAAATTAAATTAAGTAAGTATTGCAGTATTTATTTGCTACTTTAAAGCGAAAACGTTCTAGACTGTGATTAGAAACTTGCGCTAAGGATCGAGTAATGTTTAAGTATAACGTGTTGATTTTAGACAGCTCCTTAAGTTTTTACAATATATACCATTTCGGCCCACCTTTGTTCAGAACAACATATTTGAAAAACACATCCCACCAAAAACATTCTGTAAAAAACTAGCCAAGTCTCGATGGAGCTGCTTGTTTATCTCTAAAAAGTAATGAAATCTAGACAAAGTCGTGCCAAGTCTAAGGTTCCTTACTGCGATTTTTTTATTATTATAGTTAATGTTGTGTGACTTGGCCGTTGACTTGTACCCACTAACGTATAAAGAATGTTGAGTCTTAAGTATTATCCAGTAAATGTTGAGACTCAATACGCGGACAATATAAACATTCTTTATACGTTAGTGGGTACAAGGCAACGGCCAAGTCACACAACATTAACTATAATAATAAAGAAATCGCAGTAAGGAACCTTAGACTTGGCACGCCTTTGTCTAGATTTCATTACTTAATAGAGATAAACAAGCAGCTCCATCGAGATTTGGCTAGTTTTTTACAGAATGTTTTTAGTGGGATTTCACTTCTTTTTGTAGAAACGTGGGCTTATTAAGTACTTATTATCACCAAGTTGAATATTTTTTGTAAAGGCGGTATGTCGATCTCTAATAGTTTTCTTGAACTCTTGTGTTTTCTAATCAGGGTCACCAGATCTTCACACCACAGACTCCAGATCTTCGATTATCCTCGTTTTTATAGTTTTCCCTTTATGTGGCCATTAAACCCTAACTCTGCACCAAATTACAGCTCTCTGAGTTTATGGGAAGTACTAGTTCTATTTTGATGATCATGAGTGAGTGAGTGAGTGAGTGTCATAAATGCGAAACTTTGCTTTCGCTTAACTTCGGAACTAAATAACCTACATACTTGAAATTTTGGATTTTAAGTATGTGATTATAGCTTACTGGATGACGAAAATTTCTGCGTTCTGGTCTTATCCAGAGGTTTTCGAATAGGGGCCTGAAAATACGGCGAAATGGTTTCAGTAAAGGATGGTACGGCAGTGTTTGCTTCGCGCTCGACTTGGCTTGGGCACTACCGTGCCCCCAGATTCTATTTGACTTTGGAGAAGATGACTAATACCTACACTGTTATTGTTCTGTGCCTCTTCTCAGGTAGAAATGGCCATAAAATATGTTTACTTGTTCTCTTTATCCACAAACAGATGAGTAGTACCGACGTTAGTTGGCTCACGAAAAATATGAGAGTACACTTGTGTAGTAAAATTTACCCGACCAAGTGGCTAGATGAATATAGAAACGTAGACGCGGCATAAGCCCGGTTTCCACCGCGAGCGGAGCGGGATCATTAATGACTTAGTTTAACTTACATCGATCAACTTCATAGGTAGGGGTCCGGTGTATTTTCATGTAGCTGCATCGTTGTAACCTACTATAAACAAGTCATTAATGAGTCCACTCCGCTCGCGTTGGTAATTATATAGGTTAGACCATGTTGTATTTCACCGAATGGTCTATTCCCTGCTTACATAGGGAATAGACCAGATTTCTAAAATTATATAATAAGTCTGTCAGTTAGATTTTCAAAAAATTTCGACTCGTATTTTTTTTGATTTGTCAATTAAACAAAAAATTATGAACGCACTTAGACAATACGGCCATTGGTCGGTCAGAATGCTTGCTTGATCCGTCATTTCATTCAATATATCGGCTAAGGGCTTGACTCCCATGGAAAGAAATAAAAAACAAACAAACAGTAAAGTAACAGAGCAACTAGGTACTTCCCTAACCGCCATTGTTGACGTGTACTTAGTGTTTCTATTGTCTGTGGTAGTTGCCAACTGAGTTGACTCTGTGACTGCTGCTTCTACACCGTTGGCGACGAGCAGACTGTCTGACTGACTGAATATAGCGTACCTGTTAAAAAGAGCCATGGTAACCTAGTGGTTTGACCTATTGCCTCGCAAGCAGAGCTCTTAGGTTCAAACCCAGTCTCGCACCTCTGAGTTTTTCGGAATTTATGTGCGAAATTAAATTTGATATTTTCCTTGAGCTTTACGGTGAAGGCATCGTGAGGCAACATGCACTCACGCACGGCGAAGAAATTTCATGGGGTGTGTGAAGTTCCCAATCCGCTTTGGACCCGCGTAGGAACTACTGCCAAGCCCTTTCATTCTGAGAGGAGGCCTGGGGGGCGATTACGAAATTTGAAAACCGAACGGACGGCAAGATATGAAGTTTGAATTTAGCACTTCGTATTACCTCTATAGGACCTGAGGGCCTACTCCAAAATTCGAAAATCAAAATTCGTATCGTACCGTCCCTCTCACTCTCGTATTAAATAGTATGTATGTATGTATGTAAACTCTTTATTGTACAAAAGAAAAGAAACAAAACAAAACTGACAAACTTTGAGATACTTGTACAAAGGCGGACTTATCATATTAAGTAGAATAGTATAAGCGTCAGAGGAACGGAACGACACGAACTTCGATTTTCAAATTTCGTAGTAGGTAGCCCTGCTACTGCCAGTGGGACGTACCTATATGGACAGAGATGATGATGAGAGCGTATGTGAAATAAAGTGTCGAATCTGTTATGCGTTAACTATTATGTAATCTTCAGTATCAGTTGTAGGTACTGGTGGCTCGAATAACCTTGACTACAAAGGGCAGCGTCTATCTTTTAAAACATCTTTTGCAATTACCCATACACGTATTGTTCCGCTCTTACCTGTATATCCATTGTTTTCACTCTTTATTGCCCTACGTGTTAAGTTAAAATAACTATTCACACCTTTTCACAATGCGTCGAGTTTCCTTTCGTCCCTCAACTTGGGTGTTGGCAAAATTCATTGTTTAGATAATTAAAAACTTATAATCCGAGCCTTTAGTCGTTTTAGTCGTTGTTGAGATAACATAATGTCTGATTGTTAAGTAACAATTGTTGACGTTCATATTTGAGTTAAATGGATACTTAAAAAGGCGTTGATTTAATTCTTGATAATATTTGGCGATTATACTTACTGTAATTTCACGCAAGAATAGGTAAGAAACCTTCTGAAGATTATTGCTGACCATCTTTTCGCATGGAACTACATATAAAATGATGTAACGGGGTTATTACCTATCATTAGGTTATACGACGACCGACGACTTGGTTAAGATGGCGGGATCGCGGTGGATGCGGAAAGCACAAGACTGGTCTGGTCAAGTCTTTCGGCTGGCATGATGATGATGATGATGATGATGATGATTAGGTTATAATAATAATAATAATAATAATACATTTTTATTTCAGATAATTTTTACAATCATCTATATAAGTATAAGTATTTTTAGTTATACATTGAGCTATCGCTCTACATTGACGACATGATTAAAGGGCGTTAAATTTTGAAACAAATATATAGCAGAAGCACAACCATTTAGGATAGCAACGCGTCTGAAATTTTCTGTTGTAGCAGGCGCTCCTGCGGTGATCCTTACTACTTCCAACCAGGGGATCCTACACCGGTCCAATCAGCTATCCTATTTCATAGAAAGAAAACTAGATGCTTTGTTGTTATTGTAATTAACTACAATGGCACTTACGAAACAGTTGGCTTGCGACCACGAAAGTACTTAGGAAAAGTTTGTGTTAAAAAACAAAACACAAGCTTTTTGCTGACTCTAGATACTTTTTGATAGCTGTACTTTCATTACCATCCAAAAATATATCCCTACCAAATTTCAAGTCAATCCGATAATTGGAAGTGCGGTAAATGCAACTACAAGATTTGACTTTAACAAGCGTAGGTTACGTTACAAGTGAAATATCGAAGTTAAATATAACTCCTCCTCCATCCACGTTTTTTTACACGTGCAGCCTGCAGACCGCGTACACGCAGCGGTCTTATAGCTCCCTACGTAACAGTACATTTTCGCTTTTAGAATGCTGGGGGGCTACTACGGAATTCGAATATCGAGGTTCGTATCGTACCGTCCATCTCACTCGTTTTAAACCTATAAGCGTTAGCGGGACGGCAAAATACGAAGTTCGAATTTTGCTCTTCGTATAGGGCCAGTTGGGTTTCGGTGACTTTGTAGCGTCTCTGGCATGTTTGCGGAGTCTTATACCAACGATTTCTTTGCGATCATCGAGCAGAGAACTGCGTTGCCTTAAGAATGCGAGCAACAGAATTTAAAAGTATAAAATACAAAAATAGATGGACCAATGCCGGGTCACTGGCACAAAGTAATTAAGAGCTAATTTTGTTAAACACATTCGCAGGCTAGTTTGGAGTAGGACTAGGCTTAGCCTAGTTTGGAGTCTGATAGATAAATCGCATGAACTGTAACAAGTGTCCTTTGCAAAATAAACAATTTATTTATTTTATTTTATTTTAAACTGCATTCTGTGTTTGTAGAGAGATACAGGCACAATATTTTTCTAAGGATTTCGTATTGTGTACTGAATCTTCCAAGTTTAGGTATATTTTATACCTTTGGCTGCTATTTACTCTTAAACTACTAATAATTCTCAAGCAATCTTAGCTGATATAATTTTCCTTGTAAATTGATTTTTGTGATTGTTTTTTTTTTGGATTTCCTTGTTGATATATTTACTACCATTCTGGGGTACGGGTCGAAGTGTATCCGCAAGGACCCCTAACGATAAGATACTACCATTCTGAATTTTCAATGAAAATTTGCACTTTAAAGTTGAATATTTAGCAAACAGATCACTGAATAGAAAAATTGTCTTAGCAACCCCCCAAAGGTTTTAAAATACCTATCCAACGATACCCCACAATATAGGATTAGTCGAGAAAAAAAATCACCCCGACTTTACGTCTATGGGACCTCCCATACCCATACTCTAGGGTACCTACCCTAACTTTTTACTTTTTTTATTGTACCACTTTGTCGGCGTGCCTGATATGTATATTCATGTCAAGTTACAGCTTTCTAGTACTAACGGTCTATGAGCTTCCCCGCGGACAGACAGACGGACAGACATGGCGAAACTATAAGGGTCCCTAGTTAACTACGGAACCCTAAAAAAGCCTTAGTTGTCAAACGCGGTTACAGTTTTTACGTAACATCGGTTATTGATCACACAGCGAACTAATGAGTGTTGCGGAGTATTCGGGTTGATTCATTAGAACGATACATTGGGCTGGCAAAGAGCGTGAACCGAACAGACTGCAACCAACTTTGCATAAGGTACCACAGCTAAAGCCCGGTTCACATTTATCTGCCGTGTTGCGTTGTGACACATTAACCTAGACCTAGTCCCAAACTAAGCTAAGCTTGTAAGTACTATGGATACTAGGCAACGGATAAACATACTTATATAGATAAATACATTTAAACATCCAAGACCCGAGAACAAACATTCTTATTATTCATACAAATATCTGCCCCGGCCGGGAATAGAACCCGGGACCTCAAGCTTTGTAGTCGGGTTCTCTAACCACTTGGCCGTCCGGCCGGAACACATTAGAACGGTATCGGTTTCTTACATTTAATATGGTTGCGTTTACATTTATCTGATGCAGTGTGTTGTGACGGCTTGTGTTTGTCGCATCACAAGCATAGAGAGAAAGAGAGAGTGATAAATAAAACACAGAGACAGGTAAATGTCAACCGGGCTTAAGTTAGCTTTATGTATCGAAAATGACTTAGAATTGCTAAATCAAAAAAAAAAAGTTGTTATCGCCTGCTTCCCGAGGGATTTTAGTCATCATCATCAGCCGCTTCAGCTTTTTCCTAGCGTCACAATGAACGACAACTCACTAGGTACTTGCATCGATCGACGACGACGATGTCGTCAGTCTATCTAGTAGGAAGCCTGCCAACGCTTCGTCTTCCGGTTCGTGGTCGCCACTCGAGGTCCTTCCTCTGCCTACGGTTGTTCTTCGAGCGATATAGCCGCGGCGCATTGCCACTTCAATTTGCATATTTTTAGAATTTTAGTACTTTCCCGAAATGAGTAAAATGTGTAAAGAATATGAAAAACCGGTTCAATAATCCTAGAAACACACAAACAATGTTTAGGCAGTCGTCATCGCGATGGTTTGTTTACATTCCATTTCCTAGTTGAGAACAAAAAGTTAGGTACCTACTTTATAATGTGTTTTGTACAAGGCCACAAGGTTAGGATAATAAACAAAATGTAAAAATTCGGGTAATTTTTTCTAAACGATGACAATAATGACAATAATAAACTGACAAGGGCCTCTATTCCGTGCTATCGACTGTCCCTTCTGGTAACCCTGTGGCTACTCGGGCGCAGGTATTTTCATAATGCATTGCCGGCACGCGAGCACACACGCGGCAATCCACGACAAATGCAAATGAATAGGATTTCATATCAGGCGTATACAGGGTGCCATTGCCTTCTACATCATCATCATCATCAGGCATCCTTTCAGAAGAGAGTGTGTGAGAGGAGAGAGAGCTTGGACCGTAGTTCTCACGCGTCCCCAGTGCCTATTGGAAATTCTCCACACACACCATTAAATTGCTTGGCAGGTCAGTAGGTTTTCCTCACGATGTTTTCTTCACCGAACCACGTGTGTGTACGAGTACGTGTAGTGTAGGGTATTGTGGACGCAGCAATATGGCGGAAATGTTCAGGTAATTTTAGCAATATTAGCATTGTAATTAAATCCCGGATGTGCATGGTAGGTATTATGGGTAAAATTCCGGTTTATTTTATGTTATGCTTTTACGCGATAAGATCGCCTATTGTCTACCCTGAATTTTGTCTCTGTATAAAAATGTTGTACTAATTTGTGGTGTGCAATAAAGAATACCTATTAGTATTGTATTGTCATGTTATGTTATGTTGAACAAGATCTTAAAGTATACAAATCCAGAAGATAAACCATTAAACCTCTATGTTTAACACTATTCCTGTTTTTGTTACACTATTTTAGAACTATTTTTATTTTTTAATTTGTCAGTTAACTTTTGAAATTATTGCCATTTTTCATATTAAAAAAAAGTTGTTGACAACCACTCCTTCACAGATAATAATAGAGGCAATATAAGTAAAATGTATAAAAACTGCCGCAAAAAGGTTCCCGAACCCATTTGAATGGGTTTCGAAAGCCATAAAGAGCGCTAGTAAACGCCTTTTGTAACTTATTTTGACAATGGTTGACTAATATCTGACAATATTAGTGACTTACCGTGCGTTAAATTTCAGTACGTGACAAGTCAAAAGTTCAGCGCGCTACCACTTGCACAATTCGCTATGAAACTTGCATAATACAATTTTTGGATACTGGACAACTTTAAAGTATACTTATGCCCAGCCAAATAAGTGGTGTACACTCGTATCAATTGAATCGTGACCCAATTGGAACCTTTTCGTTCAAAAAAGTCATAGAAACATCGCATTGCTCGACAAGGATATTTATCATGACACTGAGAATTTTCTACGGTGGGTCAGGAATCAAACGGTTCGACTGTACATACCTTTAATTAGGTCGTTTACTGGGTTAAAAAAAGGTTTTTGGTAAAAATTTAATTTTTAATACAAGCTTTTTTTTGCTGACTGTACTTTTTGTTGACCATACTTGTATTGTCACCCAAACTACATTTGCATACCAAATTTCAAGTCGTTGCCATTAACCTTTGCAGAGTTTCGTACTGTGGCAGCAATCCTGGCTGGACTACCAGGATGTCACTACCAGATTATTGCATTGTCATGGTCTTGTAATTTACATAAGTATACCAAATTTCAAGTCAACCCAACTACTGTAAGTTGGTCGAATTTAACTTGCAAGATTTTACTACAGACAGACAAACAGACAGACCACGGGACACGTGAAACTAAGTAAATAAAAGCTAAGATTGTTTTTAACTCCAAAGTTTGTTACTTTTACGGTCATCGCTTAAAATCCACATCGAAAATACAAACTAAAACATAGATGCACAGAAAAACCAGAAAAACAGACCAGCGCTGGGAATCGAACCCAGGTCCTCAGCAATCCGTGCTGCGTGCTATACCGCTACACCAGCACTGGACAGGAGTACAGACACAAATTTCTCCTATCCACCACATCAGCTTGTTTGTTTCTTATTTAGAAACTTAAGCAGCAAAACTAGCGACATCTATGCTTTTAGCCCTCATCGAGAAACTTTCAGCACCCCATTAGAACTAATCGCTCACCCGGACAAGAGATGTCGCTATTAAGCAATCAAATTAAGATTGAGTCCCGGGGAAGGACATGGGATAGTTTTTATCCCGGAAAATTGCATAGTTCCCGCGGGATAGTGAAAACCGAGTTCTACGCGGACGGAGTCGCGGGTAAAGGCTAATACCAAATTATGCAAAGTAACTTTACTATGTTGCCATTAATTTGAGTATATTTTTATTGTATATTCATCTCTGCAACCATGACAAGCATATCATGCCGAATGAACGAAACAAAAAAGCCGAGTTGTGGTTTAAACACATCCTGTAGTTCACTAAAGCGGCGCAAATTCGGGCAAGCCCGGTGCCAGGCCGCACCGGCCTCAACCTGTATAATTGCCCGTCTGCCAACGTATGCCGTGTATGACGGTAAATAACCCGTATCTACTATCCAGCTACTAAATCACTGCATGATAAAGTTTAATGTCACATTAAGTTGGTATAAGATCAAAATCAGGCTCGGGTCCCAAGACACAGACTCTGCCTAGTTTGGAATCCATACTAATGTTATAAATGCGAAAGTGTGTGTGTTTATGTTTGTGTGTTTGTATGTTTGTCCGTCTTTCACGTCGAGACGGAGCGACGGATCGACGTGATTTTTGCCATAAAGATAGTTTATGGGCCAGAGAGTGACATAGGTTACTTTTATCCTGGAAAAATGCACAGTTCCCGAGGGAACTGACGGGAGTGGACGGGCGAAGCCGCGGGCAGAAGCTATTTCATTTTATGCCTGCGAGATATTCAATTATCCAGGAAAAAAACCATCATATGTCGTTTCTAGGATTTCAAACTATCTTCATACTAAATTTCATTTAAATCGGTTCAGCGGTTAAAGCATGAATTGGTTGGTGACGAATAACGAATTGTACTTTCACATTTATAATATTAGTAGGGAAGTAAGGATTCTTGATGTTGAATATATATAGAAGATACAGAGAAGTTATTGACTGTTGTGAAATAATGTTTATTATAGATTTATGTATATCGCTATTGCTAAGTAAAATAGTCATATCACTAATAGTGTAATTTACTAGTTATTATGAACCTAATTTGTTTTAAATTCTGCATTGTGAATAATTAAGATAAACTTTTTGATCTATTTAGCCTGAAACACAGGGAATCCTAGTTCAGGCACACGTTTATATGTCCTAGTATATCCTATTGTATATTTACAATACAATACAATACAATAACTCTTTATTGCACACCAATACAGTAAACAGTACAGAGAAAACAAGTATATACATAGAGATTTTCAAGGTAAGCAATAGGCGGCCTTATCGCTTCAGAGCGATCTCTTCCAGGCAACCTTTACAATGGACAGAAATAAGGAATACATTTAAATAATAATTACCGTGTACAATGTTATATGAATAAAATATTTGTAGTTATATTTGTATTTATATGAATATATCGTGTTTTTAGCTCAAGTGACATTTCTATATATATTTTTTAATCTGTGGTCCTGACCGTAGACAAGGTGGCAATGGCAAGATCAATACTATTGTGACAGTCCATAACGGACTAAAGATGATTTTACACTTGGTTTCCGCGGACACAGGTCATCGTCGCCCGCACCGTGGGACCGCGCGACGCGACGCAACTGCGACCAATCGATTACACCGAATCGATTTTTCAAAATAACGGTAGCCATGAGCGATTTACATCCCAATAGTTACGTAGCAATCTGCGAGCGTGATCGATGAAATCGTCACTTAAACGTTTGTGTATTGAAGCTTCAGCTGTCATTTCATAAGGCACGGCGACGCAACGGCACGAATGCGGTATACAATTATAACGTCCAGTGTTACTAGATCTGTCGCTTAGCCTTAGGGTTTCTGCTGGAGTTGATTTACCGAGCCCTTTGCGGAGCGCGAGGGGTCAAGTAGAGTTGGCCGTGTGTTATTGTCGCCGGTCGCACGATTTCACTGTCCGGCCAGACGTGACGAGTTACGCGTGGTCGCCGTTTTTATTTCTGCCAATGACGGGTGTCGAGGCGTGGTGCGGCCAGTGTGAATCCGCCGGACGGACAATTCACATCGTCTGTCTCTTATTCCCGCGACGAACAGTTCATTCCGCCGGTTTTAGCGCCACGGTATGTTTGCCGCTGGATGGATAACCGGACGGAGTGGGAGTGATATGTTTTTTTTTGCGCGACACACGCCCACCGTTCGTGTTGTGGCGAAATCTCAGGCGATAATCGAGATTGCGTCGATTTCGAAACAGATTTTCGTCGCGCGGACAGCTCCATAAGAATGCAAATAGAACGTCGCGTCTGTTGGTAATGGCTAATGACATTAATAAAAGATGAAATGGAATCTTTGTCTGCACTGTTTGATCTCTATACATCAATTTCAAGTTCATTATTAGAGATCAAGTATCGTGTACGGGCTCGGTTTAACAGCGACGTAATTGTGGTTAAAATTTTGTAACGTAATCCCGGCCAGATATCTTTTAGATTTGATTTGCTTTGTATTTTCGTCCGCCATTATGACCAGCACATCTGTCTGGCGCACGCGCCGCCAAAACGCGGTTCAACGGACACTTATCGGACAATCTCATTGAAAAATAGTTTTTTTTTGTGGTAGCGCTGTTTACGGTACCGTCTATTTTGGATTTTAAAGGTTTAATTGTGACTTCTGTGTTTGTGTCAAAAATGTCGAATAAATGGATTATTTAAAAAGTTTTGTAAATTTTGAACTTAAGCTTTTTGTTTGGTGTTCAACGATAAATAGTTTGTATTCATACTAATTATAAATACGTATGTGCAAACTTGGTAGTTTGGACGCATTGGTATGCATCCTTGAATTCCACCGATAGGTACTTGTGAGGCTGGGCTGGTAAGCTAGCAAGCAAGTTAGGTACTCATAGTTATAAAAGGATTGAGTACTTGAGACTTTCTTGATTTTAATTGTTTTTTTCATTGGTTAGTAGATAACTAAATTACCTATTTAATTATTACTAGAAGCTTTTTGGTGACTGCAACCCGGTTTTATCTTAGGAACCCGTGAGTATGTTTCACTTCATTCTCAAACTTTAGAGCTCTTAAATTTTCATACACACACAACATTCTAGCAAACTTATATCTTCCTATCCATCAGGCTGTCATGGCTTACAATTACAATCACAAACTCCGTACACTTAACACCGAATACATCTCAAAAATAACTCTACAAACGCATACGATTATTACAGAATGTTCCTATATCCGAGCACCAAAATGAAAAGGCCAACTGTACACCAACACGTCAAAAATAGTTCCCAGCCGTCGAACAAACGTAATGGGGAAGTTATCGACATACATCTCGATATCTCGTCATATCTCGATAGCATTCACACGTAGCACACGCTCCGTCGTGCGGCGAGCTTTGTCGATAGTATCGATACATCGATAGCTTTGTGGCGGCGGTCCCGTCACTCAAGACGTTTTGGAGGTTTTTTGTGTTTGGAACGATCTACGATCGGTGTTTGTAATGTCTTAATTATTGTTAAGGGTCTTAGCGTTGCTTCGGAGGTATTAATAGATGTTCTCTAGATACCTCATGTTCTGGGATTCAATCTTATACAGTAGACCAAGTAAGTAAGGGTGGCTGCATGTTTGTTGTGGTAGTTTAGTAATTGCTGATTATTGTTCACTAACTCAGAGCACAAGACTAATAATGTAGCTATTTTTTTTCTCGGTCCTCTGGATTGTTGACCACTGAGCCGTGCCCCTTTCGCACTAGGTACTGCAGCTGATACTTTGTACTAGTAATCTTTATTGTGTGTGTTTGCGTACCAAATGAACGTTCTATATATCTATCTATCGAGTACTTACTTACCCATTTTTTGCAAAAGTTTCTACATCAGCATCAAAACAATAAGGCGGATTGTCACATTAGCTTTTAAATGAAAATAGCTTTTGATGTTTTAAGCAGTCCAACCAACATGAGGCCGTTTAATGTTGAAAAATCTAATTTTTTTAATCTAATATTTTAATGAGGCTTTAGTACACCTAATGTGACTATGTCAGCCTTCAATTTTGTTAACAAGGAAAGGACATTACAATTTGCTTTGGATGTGTTTATTTTTGTTCTAATTCTATGAAATTACGCAAAAGAGGCTGAACAGAGCCTTAGTTGTGTTGTTTCACCGGACAACGGGCCGGTTTTTTTGCCGGACTTGCGGTGCTGTATGGCTAAGTCCTCGAACAAGTGTCCGATGCATGTACGTACACACATTCATTGTAAAGGGTCGATTTCACCAACGTAGTATAAGTCTTATTCTAAGAATAAATCGTTAATTACTCGAGAGTAAGCCCATTTTACGTTTCACCAACATTTAACCTAAGGATAAAATCTCTATACTAGAGTAAACTCTTATACCGCCGATTTCGGCCGGGTAAACTGTTATTCGTAGATTAGTACTGTTTGTCACTGTTAAGTCAATTCTTAGACAATCTTTAAAAATGGCACGTCGTTTGAGTATATTAATAAACGAAACCGATAGTGATGATGATGAATATGTATTTCCTCGACCACGGTGGTTTAAGGAAAGGGCTAATTATTTTGAAGATTATGACGACCACGATTTTGTGTTGAGATTTCGTTTATCAAAGAAGGCAGCATTTAGTTTACTGGCAAAAATCGAGCATCGTTTGGAGTACCTATCCCACAGATAGGTGAGTGTTATAATTTATGTTGTCCCAGTACCTCCTTGGGTCCACCTAAAGCAAAGGGAGTCCCATATATAACTTTAACACTAATCTAACCTAACCTACGTAGTCGGGACCCCTTTTGATTTAGTCCAACCCATCCTTAAATAACTTCCCAATGCCTAAAAAATTGTTGAGCTATAACACTCGTTTGATTGTTTCAGAAATCGGTCAATACCGCCTGTCAATCAATTATTAGTTACGTTAAGATTTTACGCAACAAATAACACCCAAATGAGCATTGGCGACTTTGGCGGAATGACTACACCAACATCACACAGAATTATTCATCAAGTTAGTGCAGCGCGACACCTCCTACGTATACTGGTACAAGTGCATAATCATAAATTTACAGGAGAGCTGTTCAAAGGTTCAAAAACCTGTAACTTTCTCATTTGATGATATAACTTTTCAAAATTTTGCATTGGTTCCAAAGAAAATATTTGCTTTCTACCTGTATTCATGGAATTGTGAAATTTCTTATAGTTTTTGAGAAAATTGCAGATACACTACTATACGCGTATTTTACATCTTGTAGTTGTGCGGTATACTGAGCTAATTACCACTTGCTCCAGTATACGGCGTAATGCGTAGATTACTGATCTAACGATATTTTATATTGTATATGAATTTTTAAATGAAATACTTATATGGCTTGCAATGAACAATAAAACAGATGCTCTTTTACCTTGATCTATTGATTTATAAACGTTTTTATCACTTGCATCATTATACGCTAACATTAGCATGCCACTTATACCAATATACCGCTAGTAATGTTTTAAACGTGCTATACAAAATACAGAAATTATACCTTTATAAAAAACCTCACTTGAAATATAAATGGTTTTATTAAGAAAAGTAATTGTATTAAGTGCTTTTAAATTAATGGAAGCACATTCAATGGATTCGTATTCCTGTTCAAATGTGTACTCATATTTTATTGTGAAAGGTTCCTCATGTGATACATATATCGCATCGCACCCATTTGTATCCACATAACGGTTTAGCTTTTTGTGCCTCTTCAGGGTTCCGTACCCAAAGGGTATAAACGGAAACCCTACTACTTTATACTACTTCGCTGTCCGTCCGTCTGTCACCAAGCTGTATCTCATGAACCATGATAGTTAGACAGTTGAAATTTTCACAGATTATGTATAACTGTAGTCGATATAATATATATATAACAAAAAATAGATCAGAATAAATATTTAAGGGGCCCCCATACAACAAATGTTTTTTTTTGCCATTTTTTTGCTAATCCTAATGAAGTTGTATAGATGGTACGGAACTCTTCGTGCGCGAGTCTGATTGGCACTTTGCTTAAGACAAGCTTTGACATGAAATATTGAGTCAAAGTCAAAATATCTTTATTCAATTTAGATTGTAACAAGCACTTATGAATGTCAAAAAATTTACCACCGGTTCGTATAATTATAATTATAATTTACCTCTGTTGAGAAGAGTCTGGCAATAAACCTAGGTATATTTTAAACAGATTTACAATCATATTTTAGTGATATCTATACATCACAAGTATTTAACACAACTACATATTTAAAACAGTTCTCAATTCGCTATTTGGAGTAAGCACTCGCCAATGCGGATCGGAATTATTTCCAAATTTCCCTATCCATGATATAATCATTAATTTTAATAATACGCCTTATATATTAATGTCTTCTTGACAATAGATTTAAATTTTGTATCTGTTCCTGAGTCTTGGGAAACTTCTATAACTTCATACGGTTTACCCGTTTTCGCCATATACATAGCCAGGTACCATTTCTTAGGTGTGTATAAAAAAATGTGTATAGGGTGTTATTAAAACTGTAATCAGTAGCCCTAATATGGGTTACAGTATAGTACAGGATTTTTTTATCAACCTGTAGGTATATTGAAATTTACTGTTCTCATTTTAATTAAAGCATGCATGCCTTCGCCTTCTTTTTGGGGATGCTCAACTACCAAAATGCAATGTAATACTGCAATGTTATATTTCTAGCACGCGTACATGCAGGTATAGCCGAGGAAATTGAATCACGTACTGGTACTGGGGTGGAACCGTTGTACTACCAATGTTATGTTGACATCCCATACATGCGAAATAGATCACGAAAAGGTTTCACATTGGATTTAGTTTCCATGACTGTCTATGAGAAATACGGCTATTGTGGTCTTGCCAAACCAAAACATGTTTTTTTTTATATATACTATCAAATTATGTGCTCGTAGAACAGTTTAAACGGTTCGCACGCAGCGACGGCTAGCGCGTACACTGAGGCAACTGCCAGTTACACTCGACTTCCCCGGCCCGCGACAATATCGGTGCCGCGTATAGTGGTGCATGTCGGTTGCCTCAGTATACGTTGTACCGATTAGCAAAACGGTGTTAGATGCATTCATATACGTCACTTTATTTTCAAAACTAATAAGAATATCCGTCCAAATTTTTTGTGGTAGGTAAATAAGGAAATATTAATCACAAAATGCAAAAAACTAAAAATCAGAAATTTGTCACTTGTACCAGTATACGTAGGAGGTATCGAGCGATAGCATTGTTGCACAAAGAGTATATACGATTTCCAACAACACATCAGGAAATAAGAAAGAACAAGACTCATTTTTTCACATCGCAAGATTTCCACTAGTCATCGGTGCTATGGATTGTACTCACGTCCGTATAACCTCACCAGGTGGAGATCATGCAGAACTATATAGGAACAGAAAGGGCTACTTTTCAGTCAATGTGCAAACGATTTGTAATGCAAATTTAGAAATCACGGATATAGTGGCAAGGTGGCCAGGTTCTTCTCACGACAGCACTATATTCAATAATAGTTGCATAAAAGCAAAATTTGAATCTGATCATTATGGTAATGCCTTGCTGTTAGTAGATGGTGGTTATGCTACCACTTCCTACACAATGCCTCCCTTAGAAAACCCTAGGACTCCAGTGGAACAACTTTACAATGAGTCACAAATACGGACTCGAAACCCTATTGAGAGATGCTACGGAGTCTGGAAGAGACGATTTCCTGCATTAACCTAAGGGGTGCGCACTAAAATAGATAAGTCTCTGACTATTATTGTAACCACTGCAGTGTTGCACAATATGTTAAGGCAGCGAGGTGAAGCAAATCCCCTTCATGATCAGGAACTACAGCTTCCAGCCCCATGGGATGAACTTTTACGCCAGGGTCAGATAAATCAGCAACCAGTTCAACCACAACAATACATCAAGCCCAGCGTGGCACGAGATTCTATTATCAATGATTATTTTCGAAGTTTATTGTAACCAATTGTAAAATGTTGCTAATTAAATATAAAATCCCCCTGGTGTTGCAGGTGTCTATGGGCGGTGGTGATCTCTTACCATCAGGAGACTCACTTGCTCGTTTGCCATCTAATCGAATAAAAAAAAATTGGATTTTAGTCTGTAGGTAATAATTATAATCTGATCTTTTATAAGTTATGAGTGTATAATTTACAACGACTGACAATAATAATATAGTAGTTAGGTATAATAATGGAAATGTGGCAATTTATAACTAATTATAAAATAATTTGTATAATTGAGAAGGAAAAATAAATTGTATTTTAGTGTGTAGTAGTAATACATAATTGTAATCTAATATTTTATAAGTTTTGGTATCAACTAAAAATAAATAAAACAAATGTATGTAAATAGGAATTATTTTATTTTTTTATTTCGCCTTAACTCTAAAAGTAGTAACCTAGTTTTTATTTTCTCTTGTTTCAAAATTTCTTTTTGGATGTCCATTTGGATGTCAAATAATTGCTTTGCTTCTTCTCTTTCTTTAGCTGCATGTTCCATTTGAATTGCAATAGCATTCCCTTTAATTGCTGTAAGTTTTCACAGAGGAACTGGAAAGCTGCGGCCGCCTTTTAGACATCCATTCAAGTCGTTTTCCTGCATTGATATGCCTTCTTTTCTCTTCTGGATTCGATCTTAATTGCTTAGAAATGGGTGTTTTAAGAGATTTTAGAGTATATTCGCCCCAATCCTGAAACAAAGAAAAATACTTTCTAGCATTTTCCATCCATTATAACATAACCATAACACAAGGATATAAAACAGATTGAAACTACAGTCTGGCAGTTTTTAGAATATCCAGTCATATAAATCTTAGCATTTTATGGTAGAAATCAAATTTCTACCATGAAATGCTAAGATTAAAAATTTAATAAAAATATGATAAGATTTTCTAAAATAATGTGACTACTACTAATATGACATAACAGTCCACGGCTGAACAAAGGACTCTTTGTAACATAACAATTTGCAACTTTACCATTAAATAATCTGTGTCCACTGTTGCTTTTGTGTCACCATTGCTGCTTGTTATCACTTGGGCTTGATGATGTGGTGAGTTTTTGGTTGGAGTCGGAACCAACTCCACCGGTAATTCGTTTTCATTCTAAAAACAAACATAGAATATTAGGTAGGCAAATAATTATAATTAGTCGGAGAGCTCTCATAAAGTCCTTTGAGTTTGGGTTGAAGCGGCTTGATTTGTTTAAGTATATAAGAGCAAACAAGAAAGCAGTAGGTTTTGTTTTTTTCATCAACTTTACTTACCAATAAATAATCTTGGATGGCAGTAGATTCAGCAGTAGGGGCAGTAGATCCAGTGGAATGTTTAGTCTGTACCTCGGGGCCAGGAATTATATCAATGACTGAAAAAGAAAAAAACAATATTTACACTCACATTAAAACGACTGCGAGATATGGCTTTTTAAATACCACTTTATTAAGTATCTAGATATAAATTCTGACAAACCGTTCACTAGTGCCCTGCCTGGCAACGATTCTGTGATATTTTCCTCTGGAGTGATAATACTGTCATTATCATATGGATTATGTAAGCCAACAGCACTTGGCGTTATGAGACATAGAATCCTCTCATGTAGTGGGTCTTCTTGTTTTGGCCTCGAAGGTCCACCACCTAAAAATCACATGTTATAAAATTATACAAATATCATTACAACATTTTTTTATGTATAGAAACTATTTTCAGGAAAGAATAGTTACTGGTACTTACCTGTTTGAATTAAATGCATCCTCTTAAAAGACGCTTCTTTTTTGGTAGCTTGTTTTAAACGTTCCCACTGGGCTTTTAAATTATCGATAGTACGATGGCAGAACGTAATCGGCCAAAATATGCGCAAAATTAAACGAAAACTAATAAAACAGAATCACAACACAGTCAGCCGGCATACAACACAAACAAAATCAACACGGGCACGAAAGATCGCTTAACGTCAAGTTGGCATATTACCCAAACAAATTTAAAAGTATGCCGCACAATTGCTCAAGCGTAGAACAAACTGTCTATCATAATTGGATGCGTAACCTATTCATTCCTTTCATTCGTTCAGTGTCACAGAATAACTATCCGAGAGTAAAATATCCATAGACTAGCGTGGTGAAACGAAATTGAAGTTAACCATCGATTAAATCGTTAGAGTAAAGTTATACTGGGGTAGCTACTCTCGTGTAAGTTCAATGTTGGTGAAATCGACCCTAAGCCATACACCGCAAATCCGGCAAAAAAATGGTCAATTGTCCGATGAAAACAACGGACGTCTACAAGCGGCCTTAGGGTGGTAAAGAACTTCGTGGCTGACACTTTTAGTAGGAAGTAAGAAATATAACACCATGCTTAGGTCAAGTCGCTCTGCATGATGAATACAATTGGTTAGTTCACTGGGGAAACACACCCATAGGTATTTGTTGTATACATAGACGTAGGTATCGTAAGGTCGCGGGTGAGCAAAGTAATTTTTGTTGTTTTTAGTTCATTGAAATTGACGTCCGCAAAGTATAACGTTTGATTCCATAAATTATAAAGAATAGTACATTTTGTTTTAAGGGCGGTAAATAAGGAATTACGAACGAGAGTCTATTAGAAGCCCGAAGTCGAAGACTGAGGGCTTTAATGAGTCGATGTTCGTAATTCTAGTACCGCCCGTGTGACGTACAATGATTTTCATCACATTTGCGAGCAAAATTTTATATTTGTAAAAGAAACACACACACACACACACACACACATACATGCACATGCTGAGCTGAGTCCTTTCGGCATCATACTACAGCACAACGTCTCTAATTTTTCTCTTTTTAACCGACTTCAAAAAAAGGAGAAGGTTATCTATTCGGTTGTACCTACATTTTTTTTTAAATGTTTGTTACCTCAGAACTCCGTAATTTATGAACCAATTAGAATTTTTTTTTGCGTTCGGCTATGAATGCCTTCAATTAGATCCCATAAGCACCAAGTTAGGATCTAAAGATCGGATCTTAAGGAAATCGAGGGAACTCTTCAAATATTGTAGGGACACCTATGGTAATTTGGATACATTTAGCAGTAACTCGTGCATTTGCTCTTGAAAATCATAATTTGGTGAAGTGGAACTGATGATGAAGACCATATTTGACCAACAGAGCTACTACTCAATAACAAGTACTTCACGGGTTGAATTTCAATTACTTTAACACAGTTGCTAAGCAATTTGTGCTCGTCGTAATGCACATGGTACAATGGAACAGGTGGTGAAGCACCAGGACTCTTCAATAATGAACGTCTCTGCATCAGAAAAAGCAATCTTTCGTAAAAAGTGTCGATCATTTGTCATTAAACATTAGATTATTTACACTTTAGTGTAAAGCGTGTGTGTGTGTAAGCTTTTTAAAGCGTGAAAAAAAAAAATTATAACAAAAAATTGAACCGACTACAAAAACCAACCAAACCAAAAACCATGAAAATAATTTTCTACCTGTCTGAAGTCGGTGCCTCAGCACGAGACAGCAGGAGTGATTGAAGTCTAAAATATCAGTAGGTATGTTGGTGAGGTAAACGACTATAGGTTCACTCCTGCTGACTCGTGCTGAAGCACTGTCTTCAGACTGGTAGAAAATTATTTTCATGGTTTTTTGTAGTCGGTTCAATTTTTTGACATATTTTTTTTTCTATTTACGTTTTTACTGTGTCTTTGTTGTGATGTAGTGTGCTTTTATATGTCAATAAATGTTGTGAATTTGAGTTTGAAAAAATATAATTCTTCCAAATATAGCCGATACCTTAGGCTGCGCTCTATACTTGTATTATTACTAGCTTTTGCCCGCGGCTTCGCCCGCGTGGAATTCGGTTATTGCGCGTTGTTCCCTCAGGAACTGTGCTTTTTTCCCAGATAAAAAGTAGCCTATGTCACTCTCGGACCCATAAACTATCTCTATGCCAAAAATCACGTCGATCCGTGGCTCCGTTTCGACGTGAAAGACGGAAAAACATACAAACACACACACTTTCGCATTTATAATATATAAAATTAACAATTTAAGAAATCTTTTTCTGCTTACACATAGCATCTGGTAGATTCCATTCGTGGGTAATCCCTCAATCAACATCAAATCGACAAGCTACAGTAATTCCGTGCCAATAACTCCCTCTGTCTCTTTCAAAACCAGTTAAAAAGGGACAAAGATATCGACAAACGAGACGAGTCGTGCCGATGGCTGATAGATTAAAGGTAATAATGTGTAGAGACACGATAGACATCGCGGCTATAGGCTGTGACGGCCGATCCGTATCGAGGCACGGGCTTTTTTAACACCCAGCGTTTGGTTATTAGCTGAGATGATAACTGGCCAAGTGCGAGTCGTTTTGTGACCATGTATAAATAAATAATAAATAAATAAATATCACCAATTGACCTAGTCCCAAACTAAGCAAAGCTTGTACTATGGATACTGGGCAACGGATAAACATACTTATACAGATAGATAGATAAATACATACTTAAATACATATTAAACACCCAAGACCCGAGAACAAACATTCGTATTATTCATACAAATATCTGTCCCGGCCGGGAATCGAACCCGGGACCTCAAGCTTCGTAGTCAGGTTCTCTAACCACATAATAGTACACAGAACGTGTGTATTCGGTACATTTTTGGACTCCGTAAATACGATCACGTTTCACAGTTTCGCACACAACTTAAATGGCTATCTATCAGGGACCGCAGAAACGTCCACATTCTGTCATTGCTCTTCAACATTCTTTTTAATCCTTCGGCTCCTTTATATCTTTCTGAGCGATTCAGCTACTTATTTAGCTGAAGGCAGCCAACATCGTTTACGGTCAAGCGCCAATCTCCTTCTACCTCATCCAAGATCTACTCCAAATCCTTTTCTGTGCATGCGGCTAGGTTGTTTTTGTACAATAAAGAGTATAAATAAACAAACAAACAATAGTAAAATACATACAAATTGTCTTCAAATACTTGGGGCATATAGATGTTTTTTCTGATCTTATTATTTAGGTTTTAACAAATGAATTCAAACATTGATCGATGTTCATTGTCAAAAAAAAATGGGTTAAAATTGTTGATAGAAACGTTTATAGGGGCGTTCAGCCTAAGTAACCTATCCAATAATCTCCCGAAATATTATGGAAGCATTTGAAGACACGCTGTATAGTAAATTCGACGAGTATAATGTCATCATCTCTTATACGTCCTACTGCTGGGTACAGGCTACCTCTAGGATTGAGAGAGCTTTTGCTGTAGTTTCACGCAGGCCCAGTACGGATTAGAAACTTGACACTGGGCGCTGCTTCGTAGCGTACATAGACAGATTTCCTCATGATGCTTGCTTTCACCGAAAACAGACGGTAAATTCTAAATGTAGACGCTTATTAAATACATTCTGAAAAACTCACGAGGTGAGAGAACCATGATCCTCTGCTTTAGAGGCCTTAAGGCCAGCTATTTGGCCGGCAAAAACTAAACGAATTACCTAATTAAAAATAAACCACAATTTAGTTGAAATGGCCGCCAATCGAACACCCGACGTAATTAAGAGACAAACAGCCGTTCCAATTTCAAAAAGCAACCGCTGTTACGGCGGATTACGTAAGGGCTATCACTGGCCACTCAGTCAACGACCCCGGAACATTAAAAAGTTCCGGACAATGGCAAAAGTAGGTAAATTTGAAAACAGAATGTCAATAGCCGGCGGCCGGCCGAACCTGCCCCACGCGCCCTTGACTTGAGATAAAAAGGGGGAGATGACCGCCCCCCATTGCCCCTCACTGCCCTCTGCCCACGGTTTATTGCCGTTTTTATCGAGACAACTTTAAAAGTTCAACTTTTAGTTTTTAATTGTCTGCGAAGCTCGAGACTATTGTTTATGATTAAAGTGCGAAAAAAAGACAATAACAGCACCGGACTTCCTCGTGATTATTACTCTTAAAATTATTTAACTCCAATAAAATCATCGATCTTATAGTTTTGAACTTTTTAATTTGTTTACTTTAAATTTCCCGTGCAAAAGGGCAACGATCAATCTAAGTTTTCTGGCATTTTTTGAGTTATAAACACTAATTTAAAGTGTCCCGGGCTTAAGAGATGATCTCAGCCTCATAAACAACTTAATAAATCATTCACTCCGCAAGCACGGATAGCAAAAAGTATCAGCTGATCATAAAACTGTCCCCTCCGGCCGTTGGCCTTGATCTCGCGACCCCACTATTGAAATTAAAAAGAATTTCCCCGAGGTTACTGGCACTCTGCACTTTTAAAAATAGAATTACGAGTTTCGTAAAAATGGCTTCCCTTTTTTCTAAGCGTCGCGGCAGGGCGGGAAAATGTTTTGGTCTTGTTTAAAAGAAAACAGCTGTTGGTTATGGTACGTATACATATTTTATCTGTGACCGGTAAGATTGTAAATCACGCCGCAGTCGATGGTAGCCAAGCCATGGTAGGTTAGTCTAATAAGAATCCTGTTGGGATATCGTATATGAGTTAAAATGATTTTTTTCTAAAATATCTGATTGTAAGATTGTACTCTTAAAAAGGAGCGAGACTTAGTAGGAAGGAAGTTTTTAGTTACAACTACAACGTCGGTAGTTATTACACCTAATTTTATTACGGTTCTGTTTATCTTAGTGGTATGTATGATAATACAGCATTTGGTCATTAAATCACCTGTGTTTTCCAGCCATTTTGTTCGTAGGCAGATACTTATGTGGCGTGATTACCTATGGGTAACATTAATTCCAGTTTAGACCTACGACAAAAATCGTGCAAGTTATATTACATTGCGGCGCTCGATTGACCACTTAAAATTCGTTTGCATTACGGCTTCGCAATGAAATGCAACTTGCGCCATTTCTTGCAGTCTTAACTGGCTAAATGATGGGACAATACATAATCCTCGGATTTTCTGAGCAATCCTTTGCATCAAACTATACCGACATCTAAGTATTTCTGTTGTAAGTGTCCGCAACTAAATTTAAGTTTGAAGTTTCTCAAATATTTTACCAAAAGGATTCATTACAATTTCATCGCCATCTAATCGTTAAATGGATCAGTTGTGTCTGTTTTTTTCAGAGAGTGGACGTTAAACGCCGGTTACAAGCCAACTTTTATCAATTGACTGTCCAGGTTCTTGTAAAAAGTTAGTCGCATCGACACTCT